>NC_061089.1:68610091-68612591 GCF_015104395.2 Macrobrachium nipponense
GCAGAGAGACACCTCCCTCGTATTTGTACTTTCCGAAGGAAACTTTTGCTCCAACAAAACACATTAGCTCTTGAAAGAGAGAGAGAGAGAGAGAGAGAGAGAGAGAGAGAGAGAGAGAGAGAGAGAGAGAGAGAGAGAGAGAGAGAACCCCTCAGGTATTGCAGTGGGGCTTCCAGAATGTACGCACAATATTTTCACTAGTTTCAAAGTTTTGTCTAGATACACCTAATATTCTCGGTGAGATTGTGTACTATGGCCAAGAGCGGCATTAGGGTATTATTATTATATTATTATTATTATTATTATTATTATTATTATTATTATTATTATTATTATCCATAAAATCTCATATATAATAGCTTGAGTCACTTGGATGGTTGAAAAATTAACAAGAGTTTAGATATGTATTTTTAATATATATTTACACCGCTGTGGATTTATTTACAATTATTATTATCATTTAATTTTGTAATGACTTCCGTATGGCACGTGGTTACGTGAGAATCAGGATACAAACTTGACACTATTAGCAAATAAATTAATAAAAAATACATAAATAATAATAATAATAATAATAATAATAAATATCTTGGGAGTAGACCCTGTTTTAAAACAAGTCTTATTTTTAATAAAAAGGAGCTGATCCAGCAATCTTTTTTTTTAATAATAATAATAATAATAATAATAATAATAATAATAATAATAATAATAATAATAATAATAATATTTGCCTATAAGACTGTCTGTGAATGAATTCCTCGAGTCTAACATTCAAACTTTCTGCCAAGTGAATGGAATAGTGATGCTGTGAGCACTTCTGTAGCATTGTACATTCGACCACATATGCTGGCTGACAATGATGGCTCTACTATAGCCACTAAATCGCGCCCCATTCCAAAACTCTGTCGGCGGGAACAGCAAATGCAGTTAATAAACTTCTTTACAGAAACACCAAAACCGAGTGGAAACCTTCTCCTCCTAAGATAGAACCCAGCTAAATCTATTCGAACGAAGGAACACTGATTCCCAGATATCTCTCTCTCTCTCTCTCTCTCCCTCTCTATGTCCAACTCCAATCTACGTAAGAGGTATACCCATTCACTCGCCTGAAATGATCTTGAATAGGATAGCACATGAGACAGACAGTTTACCTTTGATCACTGCAACATCACTGCAACGCACAGGGGGTTTGAAGGAGTCGTGAAACGCCAGGAAGACTTAAGGGGGGATTCACTTAGCACTCGGTCTTTGACCATTCCTGAAGGAGAGAGGGGGATATTTTCAACCCTCGGAGGATGAAACCCCATTAGGTCATGATATACTTTGTTAAGAGATTTTTCGATTGACAAGGTCAATTGTATAATATAACTTCGGACATTTTTGTATTGAAAACGTGTCCTTCTTGGCAAGATTGCAATGAGACTATCGTTATACAATTTTGGCTAGGAGATATTTGCACCCTGGAAGGATGATGCTACATGAAGGGTTGATATACGAACAACTGATCCCACTCTGAAGTGATCTGCACTCAAATGATCTCACTCTGTGATCTATTGCCCTAAAACTGATCTCACTCTGACTGATCTCAATCATGCATTGATCTCACTCTAATCTGATCTCACTCTCAAGAGATCTACTTACTCAATGAAATAATCTCACTCAAATGATCTCACTCGGATGATCGCTCTCGAATTGATCCCACTTTTTACTCTAAATGATCTTACTCAATGATCAATCTGATCTAATCTCACTGCACTCGCATGATACTCTAAAATGATCTCACTCGAAGGGTCTACTCCTGAAGTATCTCACTCCCAACTGATCTTACTCTGAACTGATCTCACTCTCGACTGATCTCATCATTAACTGATCTCACTCTAAAATAACCTCACTCAGATCTGACCTCACTCTCAACTCAACTGATCTCACTCTGAACCGATCTCACTCTCAGGGACTGACCTCACTCTCCACTTATCTCACTCTCAACGGATCTCAGTCTGATCTCCCTCACCAAAGGAACGCTAAATGGGACGCGTGAGGATTTCGTCTCCATTTGCAGGATCTCTGATTAACAGGAGAGGAGCTTCCTGTCCTCCGTAATCAGACCAAAAAGGATTCAGTAGGATTCGCGTCGCCAGTTTGAGATAAGGATTCTGACGAGGACTTCTGAAGGGTCGTCTGGACGATGATAAAATGTCTTTTGTGAGTGATTATTAAATTGCTAAGTAAAGATAGTCAAATACGTACGAACGGGAGGCAGGACATTTGCCTCCCGGACAGTGCGTACCGGACATTTGCGTACCTGACATTTGCCGTACCATGACTTTTTTTCAAAGAATATTAAGGTAGTAATCACATCTTTATATTAAAGGGTTAACGAAATAGATTTGTTGGAATTGCAAAACTTATTTATTTAGTTTTAAAAAAAGATATTACAAATTTAACAAAAAGTAAATAATAATTGAAGTTATAAAAATAAAAAATTACAAGTTTACAAAAT
>NC_061089.1:68617591-68642123 GCF_015104395.2 Macrobrachium nipponense
AAAAAAAAAAAAAAAAATCACCATTTATAGTAATATTTTCGAACAGACCAATAGGATGTAAGGGAAATATTAGGAATATCAGTCGTGTCCTTTATCTAATGTAAAGATAAATGGAAAGGACCCTAGGATATGACTCTAGGAGAGGATCCTAGTAAATGGCTCTAGAATAGGACCTAAGAATGGACTCTAGGCGAGGACCCTAGGAAACGACTCTAGGAAATGACCCTAAGAAAGAACTCTAGGAAATTACTCAAGGAAAGGACTCTAAAAGAGGACTCTAGGAAAACGTTTGACCTAACAAATCAGGAAAAGGTGGAATATTCCTACAAACTCCTGTGATAAAAACTCCCCATCACCCGAATACGAAACAGGAGTGGAAAAAAAGAAAAAAAAATAGTAGGGGGAAAAAACACGTTCTGCATATGTCCACTTCAAAAGACAGTCGGGAAAAAACATCCCTGGATCGAGATAGATCTCTTTGTAGTCCTTGCTAAAAAATCGGCGGGTCCCCCCCCCCCCCCCCCCCTCCCCACCTATTTTTGCTAGCAGAAAGCGACTGGAAAGTCTGTTCTACTTTGTTTTATTTCTGTATTTTTTTGTCGCCTCTAAATATCCGATACAATTCGCTAAAACAACAGAAAATGAAACGGAATATAAAGTCTAGGCCAAGCGGTGGGAGCCTATAAGGTCATTCAGCACTGAAACGGAGTTAAAAGGTTTGAAAAGTGTAACAGGAGGAAAACCTCGCACTATGAATCAATTGTTAAGAGAGGGTGGAAGAACGAGAATATGAACGGAGATACGGTAAAAGGAATGTAAAGAGGTTGCAGCTAGAGGCTGTAGGGACGCTGAAACGTCATTCATAAAATGTGAAAAAAGCGAAATTTCATTCCTACAATTTTTGGCAAGCAAAACTTCTTACAAAGAGCAGCCGAAAGTGCAAAGATTTTATATCTTGCGAGTATTCGGATTTCATCGTTCGAGTATTAGACGATTTTATATCATTCAAGTATTCAAAGGTTTTATATCTTGCGAGTTATTCAAAGATTTGACCGTTCGAGTATTACACGATTTTATATGATTCAAGTACTCAAAGGTTTTACATCTTTCGAGCAATAACAGATTTTATACCTTTCGAGAATTCACAGATTTTATATCTTTCGAGTACTCAAAAATTTTATATCTTTAGAGTATTGAATTTCATGTCTTCGACTATTCAAGGATTTTACATCTTTTTAATATTCGAAGATTTTATACCTTCCGATTATTGTAAGAGTATATATCTATTAATATTCAAAGATTTTTCTTATCTTTCGAGTGTTCATAGATATTACATGTTTCGAGTATTAAATTACTTTATACTTTCTTATAGTTCAATGATTTCATATCTTTCAAGTGCTCAAAAGTTTTATAATTTTCGATTACTTCAAGATTTTATATCTTTTGAGTATTCGAAGATTTTGTATCTTTTGAGTATTCGAAGATTTTATATCACTCGAATATTCCAAGATTTTATCATTTTCGAGTACTTCAAAAATATCCAAAGATTTTATATCTCTTGAGTACTCCATGATTTTATATCTCTCGAGCAACCTCCCAACCATACCACTCCGGTTTGAGACAGAGCTGCACTTTCTACTAACCAGCTGGCAACTGGCTCCTTGTTCTTCAAGCTAGTAGCAAATAGTAAATTAATTCATTCATTTGTCAATTCACCTGTTTTTGCTAATAAATGATCTCCTCCTTCTGTATTCCCCATTACCTTCTGTTACTTCTTTCGAACGAACGCCTTAATATTCTTTGGAAGCTTGAATTTCAAGTTAAGAGGCCCTACAGGCTTGTTTCATATGAACATGGTTCGTCTTCTGAATATTATTTAATAATAATAAAAAAGTGTGCTCCTAGAAACAGAGCACATAGTAAGAAAAGTGATGGACTCCTACGGAAGCAGGATGCAACCCAGAACCCCCACCCCACACTATTATAAATACACCACAGTCGAATGGGAGGACTGTGATAGACCAAAATGAATAAATAATTAAATAATAATGATAATATTAATAATAAGTAATGGATCAAAAGAATTGTGACACTTTATACTAGAAGCAATAACGTAGAGAGAGAGAGAGAGAGAGCAGAGAGAGAGAGAGAGATGAGAGAGAGAGAAGAGAGAGAGAGAGAGAATTGCTTGCAGCAGTTTTCAACATTAAAACACATGGAGACACATTAACAACGCATTTTTACAAAGAGAAGGATTAATAATTATATATATATATATATATATATATATATATATATATATATATATATGTATGTGTGTGTGTGTGTGTGTGTGTGTGTGTATATACACACACACACACACACACACACACACACACACACACATATATATTATATATATATATATAGAAATATATATATATATATATATATATATATATATATATATATATAGTACCATTTACACGAATTAAATCCGATATAATTAATGTTTTTAAAACTACATTTCAGGTGCAGGAGAAAGATTACGCTTTCATCAGTATTCCCTGAAAATTTTAAGATGGAACTTACAATTCAGAATTTCACAAAAATGTCAGCGATGCAAGATTCAAAATACAAAATCGAATTAGAATATAGATATCCTGCTCATGAAAAGATATTCTGATCATACCCGAGAAAAAAAATATATGATATTCAGTATGCAAAACTATGAATGAATTATGTCCCATAGCATTCGTGTTCCAGAAACAAAATTGTCAACAGGTTTTGCCTCAAAAAAAAAAAAAAAAAAAAAAACAAAAAAAAAAAAAAAAAAAAAAAAAAAAAAAAAAAAAAAAAAAAAAAAAAAAAAAAAGTGTCAGCTGACGTCAGCAACTGTTCAATTTTGACTCTCCGGTAGAAACATACACAAAACTCTTTGGACTGAGAAATTATTATAAAAAAATTAATAAGACTCCTTCCATTATGGATAGGTGTTAACAAACTTCAAAATCAGCAACTGAATCATTTTGAGAAAACGATTTTTAGGTTTGCTAACTAGCTAGTATTGAGAATAATACTGACCGCATCGATGTTGATAAATTCCATTAACAATTATCAGACAGAACCTCAAAGCAATTATAAATAATGAAATCTGCCACTGGGGTGGGTTGTACCATTTTCTGGTTAAAAAACTTATTTATGGTTAATCATTTCTTAATTATCTTTGAAGGAAAATCATTCACATTTGGTCAATGATAAGTTGAACCGCTTCTTTTTACTAAGTACTTATGGCAAATAATTATGTTATGATCTCTGAAAATCAAGCTGTGATCTGACCTCAGGAGAGATTATCCTCACGAGAGGTTCAAAATCCAAGATTAAACTCACGTGAGGATAACCTCACGAGAGGTTAAACCTCGCTTGCAAGAGTCTTCCTCCACCTCGGACACCAACTCTTTAACTTGCCCAAACACGATTCGATGTTCTCAAGTGCTCTCCTCAGAGATCTATGGACGTGAGCCCATGGGAACGTGCTTGCTTGCTTGTTGCTTGCTTGCTTGCTTTTTTTTTTGCTTGCTTGCTTGCGTGTGTTTGCATGACGACTGCAGTGTAAAATTCATGGTTCGAGTTCGCAAGAAATCTCGATTGGACCTTTAAATGCAATTCAGGCTGCTACAACGGAGAGTTTCATATTTCCTTGTCCACGTTTCGTTGCTCGGATGTCTTGATTCTATTCAAGATCTGTCAGAAAAATTGTTTTTTGCTCTGAATAAAATAATGAGGAAAATATTTGATAAGGCGAGATGTCAGGCTTGATTTATATTATTGTTATTATTATTACATTATTATTATTACATATCCAAAAAAAAAACAGAAAACCAGAAACGAAATAAAACTGACAACCAGAAACAAATACAAAGCAGAAACCACAAACAAAGCCAGAAACCAGAAAAACAACAGGAAACCAAAATCAAATAGACCCCCCAAAAAAAAACAATTAATAAAGCAGAAAAAACCTGTGCTACATTATTAATATCCATTACAAATATCCCCATTAAAACTTCTAAAATATCACCAGATATCTCCCTTGATTAGCAGTATTCTTTCCAAGTAGTACAATTTCAATCGCGTATGGAATGCGTTTATAAACCAGTATAAAATCCAGCCTTGAAAACCTCAAATATAAATATCTCATACTCTCATTCCCTCAATCAGCTGACAGGAAGTGACGTAAAAGAAAAAAAAACGATGCTCACCGCCGATGCCTAATCGAACGTAATGCGCAACTTGTCATTGTACCGGTTATATACATGTTGGAGTTCCCTGTGGCTCAGTCCTTCTTATGAAGGGGTGTATTTTAGGGTCCATCCATGCCACAGAATCAGTTTCTGCCTTAAAAGTTGAGTTTCATTTTCTCTCTCTCTCTCTCTCTCTCTCCTCTCTCTCTCTCTCTCTTAGTGTGGGTGTGCGCGTGTTAGTTATATTTATGCATAAATTAAAGCACTTTTATGTTAATTGTGTATGTATGTGTGTATATATATGTCCGTGTGTTGTACTATATGTATATGTGTACATATAAATCATATATATATATATAATATATATATATATATATATATATATAATATATATATATATATATATATATACACACACATATATATATATATATATATATATATATATATATATATTTATATATACATGATACATATATAAATTTATAAATAAACATATACATAGATAAATACATACATACAAATATATAATTGTATGTATATATACAGATACAGATATACATACATACACAACTATCTGCAGCACCTAAAAAGCCTTTCTCCTTTTATAATCCTGGGGGGGCGGAGGGTGGGGTGCGTTTTGCCCGGCAGTGTCATATCCTGGCGGGGGTGCAAAGTTTTCAATTTCCTGAAGGCTCCTCTGATGTCACATATCTTATCTCTGAACAAAGATGAAGCCAGAAAAGAAGCCGTCTTATCAGAAGAAGTCCCGATTTCAACCTCTCATAAGGTATAGGAGAGAGAATGCTATCGAACCCCCCCCCACCCCACCCCCCCCCCCCCCCCCCCCCGCAAAAAAATCGCAAAGAAATCGCATTTCTTGGCTGATCGACATCGACCTCACACAGAACTGATTTTTTTTTTTCTAACCCCCCCCGACAGCAATTGTTTTTTTTTAAAGGTTCAGACCATCTGAAAAATATCCCACCATCCCGTTGGCTACTTTCATTTTATTTTTTTATTTACTACATATTTGTTTCCTTTTAGGGGTAGACAACTGAATACAAAGCCTCCCCATATCCAACTGGCTCTTTTTTTTTCTTTTTTTATTTATTTACAAATTTTTTCTTCTAGGTTTAGAGATTGGATAAATATTGAAAGAAATACGCTGAAAATCTAGCTCTAGGGAAGTGGTAACCATCTTAACGTTAACTTCTGAAATAGAAACAAGCAATGAATCATCAATTATATATAGCCCAATCCCATATAAGCAACTTGAATCATAAGATTAAGAAGTTGCATATGCATCACGACTTGCCCCTGACGGACGAGAGGGAATATTTTGCAAATAACCAAAGAAAAGACAAGGTAACAGGGAGACAGCTTTCCTAAAAACCTCGACGCCAACCCACCGCCGGCCACCCCCCCCCCCCCACCCCAGGGGGGGTTGAAAGATAAGAGGGAAAATGTTTTTAACGATAAATCAAAGGAAGACAAGGTACAAGTGAGACTTTTTTTCCAATAACCAACGTAATGACAAGGAAGAAAATTTCCGAAAATCACCCAATAAACCAAAGGTAAGACGGGTACAATGAAGACTTCTTTTTTAATCTTCATGAAAAATCAAAAGAAAAGACATCTTCACAATCAATCAAAAGAAGGGACCAACTTCAGAGCATTTTTAACAATAAATTGAAGGAAAAAGAAAACTTTGAAAACTAAAAAAAAATAAATAAATAAAAATCTTCACAAAAAAAAGACAAAGGCATATACAAGGGAGGCAACTTTCAGAAAAGCCTCAAATCCCCCCCCCCCCCCTCCCCACGGCCCCAAACCCCTTCTCCCAAAAACGGAATGAAAAGGATCACAAATAATGAAGCGTTTCCATCAGACAACAGAGAAGAAGAAGAAGAAGAAGAAGAAGAAGAAGAAGAAGAAGAAGATTTTTAAGCCCTGCGACATTTCCGGTGGGCTCTGGGAGCAGAGAGACACCTCCCTCTGGTATTGTACTTTCCGAAGGAAACTTTTGCTCCAACAAAAACACATTAGCCCTTGAGAGAGAGAGAGAGAGAGAGAGAGAGAGAGAGAGAGAGAGAGAGAGAGAGAGAGACCCTCAGGTATTGCAGTGGGGATTCCAGAATGTACGACACAATATTTTCACTAGTTTCAAAGTTTTTGTCTCGATACACCTAATATTCTCGGGTGACATTGTGTACTATGGCCAAGAGCGGCATTAGGGTTATTATTATTATATTATTATTATTATTATTATTATTATTATATTATTATTATTATATTATTATTATTATTCATAAAATCTCATATATAATTGTATTTTTATTATATATTTACAACACAGTGGATTTATTTACAATTATTATTATTATTTCATTTTGTAATGACTTCCGTATATCACGTGGTTACGTGAGAATCAGGATACAAACTTGACATTATTAGCAACAAATAATAATAATAAATAATAATAATAATAAATAATAATAATAATAATAATAATAATTTAATTAATAATAATAATAAAAAGAACTGGCTCTCCCCAACAGAAAGAGACGAAACTGGAAAGGGAAATGACACACGGCAACGAATTACAAGAAGACGAACTGAGAGACGATGCCACAGAAGACGACAGGGATGATGAGGTATCAAACAACGACACACGAAGAAACACCGACGAAGTAACAGACAGGACGGAAAGGGTGGAAAAGATCAGACAATGGATGATGCTAGATACAGAGAGAACAAAGATCCCCTTCATGAAAGCCTACAACACCAAGAAATTAAGGGGGAAAACAAGTGAGGTCAATGAAATAATGAGCTAATACACACCACCAATATCACAGAAACAAAAAACTTGACATATGCAGGAGCAAGATAAGTAGCAGAACTGATGGGCATACGAACACCAACACCACCAGCACAACCAACCCAACAGAAACCAAAACAGCAACCGCCTTGGAAAAGGCGCCTGGAAAAGCAAATCATGGTGATGAGATCGGACTTGAGTAAACTGAGAGATGGCAGAAAAAAGGATAAGAAGCAAGAAAACAATGGAGGAACTGAACGAGAAATACAAAGTACAGGAGAGGAGACTAAACAACACAATAGAAGATGTAAAACAGAGCCTTATGGCCAAAGCACATAAGATCCAACGGTACATGAACAGGAATAAGGGATACCAACAGAACAAACTATTCGGAACCAACCAGAAAAGACTATACAGCCAACTAAGAGGGGAAGACAACCACCAAGAAATTCCTGAAGCCGAACCAAGTAAGAGACTCTGGGAAAACATATGGAGCAATCCGGTATCACACAACAAACATGCAACATGGCTCCAGGAAGTCAAGGCTGAAGAAACAGGGAGAATAAAACAAAGATTCACTGACATCACGACAGACACAGTCAGACACCAACTAAAGAAAATGCCCAACTGGAAAGCCCCAGGTCCCGATGAAGTCCATGGATACTGGCTCAAGAACTTCAAGGCCCTACACCCACGAATAGCAGAACAACTCCAGCATTGTATCATAAATCACCATGTGCCTAAATAGATGACCACAGGAAGAACATCCTTAGTCCAGAAAGACAAGAGTACGGGAAATATAGCCAGTAAATACAGGCCTATCACCTGCCTACCACTAATGTGGAAGTTACTGACAGGTATCATCATCGAAAGGCTATACAACTACCTAGAGGATACAAACACCATCCCCCACCAACAGAAAGGCTGCAGAAGGAAGTGTAGAGGCATTTGGTCATTTTTCGAGAAAAAAAATGGGAGGCGGGGAGCTTCTTGCAATGTTGGGCATCAGGCAACAATTGGAGTTGCGATATTTGTTGAAACAAGACAAGGAACGAACAGACAAGAGAATATGTGCATATTCCAATTCGTAACTGCAAACGTTTTTCTTTTAACTATAACACTGATAATAATCTGTCTGGTCGAATAAAGGAAAAATACTTTCTCTAATATACAAAATAAAACCTTTTTAAATCATAATAATAATCGGGTCGAAAAAGGGTAAACGTTTCTTAATAAAAATGAAAACGAGTTTAACAAAAAAAATATGAAAATAACCTCGCAGGCGAAAAAAAAAGCAAAACGTTTTCTCTAATTCACGAAATAAAAACATTTCTAAACCTCAATAAAGTGTGGTAGGGAAAAATGTTTAAAATCTCTTTTAATGTACAAAAAAAAAAAAAAAAAAAAAAAAAAAAAAAACAAAAAAAAAAAAAAAAAAAAAAAAAAAAATGAAAATATGCCAATAACCTCGCATGAGAAAAAAATGCAACACATTTTCTCTAATTCACGAAATAAAAAACACATCTCTAGTCTAGTCACAATAATGTGTAGTAGAGAAAAAAATCTTTAATGTACAAAATAGACTTTTTTTTAAATATGACAATTACCTCGCAGGCGAAAAATTGCAAAACGTTTTCTCTAATACGCAAAATGAGACGAGCACTTCCTCTCACTTCAGACGACACAAACGTTTAATCTTTCTGACAGATGTGCTTACTTACAGCTCTTGGGCCAAAATACTGCAAGCGAATAATTATCAGCGTTGTGAAACTGATCTCCCAACGGTTGACTAATGGTCCTACCTTGAATTATTTCAGAGAACAAGGAGGATGAATGACAGGTTTCTCTGTAACACAACGGATTCTGGGATATTTGTCTTTCAAATGCTTTTGCCGAAAACGATTCTGAAAGAAGGAAACCGCATCATCTACTTCCCTCTTAACTGCGATGCAAAACGATGAGCTATGACATGATAACGCTCAGAGAGAGAGAGAGAGAGAGAGAGAGAGAGAGAGAGTTACTAAACCAAATTAACAATCTTTTAACAACAGAGAAAAAATATTAAAACATTACCAATCTTTAAACAATGGAGAGAGAGAGAGAGAGAGAGAGAGAGAGAGAGATGAGAGAGAGAGAGAGAGAGAGAGAGAAATTATTAAAACAACATTACCAGTCTTTAAACATCAGGTTCGATTGAGAGAGAGAGAGAGAGAGAGAGAGAGAGAGAGAGAGAGAGAGAGAGAGAGAGAAGAGAGGAGAGAATTGGTAAAAACACATTACATGTTTGAGCATAATGGATCTATTGGTGGAATGAAAATTAAATTATTTTTTATATATAAAGTAACAAATAAATTATATTGTCAATTCTTTTACACGTAAATATACCACAATTCTATTTCACGAACTTATTCATTTACGTCAAATACTTTTTTCGTAAATAAATCATATGACAACTTCTTTGCACGTAAATATACCACAACTCTGTTTCATGGCCTTTTTTTTCAGTTAGGTCAAATTAGGTAAAATACTTTTTTCGTAAATAAATCATATTATGCCAGTCCTTTAAACCTAAATATATCATGGACTTTCTTTCAATTACGTCAAATTCGACTCGCTGCAAAATATGATTCAACTTCGGATGAAAAAATTCCAGATTGGAATTCGTGAGTCACCCAAATATTCACTTTTAATTTTGTTCGGTTGAACTAATCTCCTGAATTAGCCTTGTGGCGCCTAACCCGGAATTAGGATGACCTCAGCTGGTAGATGTTAAGTCACAAGAAGATTGGATCTTCTGGATCTACCTCCGAAGCTACAGCCCTTGAGATTCGTCAGATCTCTGGATCACAGATGTTACCGATTTCGAACACCAAAACGAAGCCATTTTAAGGCTTTGGCCTTAAATCTTCCTCACTCAAGATATATAAGTATCAATCTTTCTGAACTCTAAAACGACTAAGATTTTTTTTTTTTTTTTTTTACCCTTACAGCAGACACCTACCCAATGAAATTACTGCAATCACTATATATATATATATATATATATATAATATATATATATATATATATATATATATATATATATATATATATATAGATCAGTTTGGATTCATAAGATTTTTAATCACAATATATATATATTTCAGTTTGGATTTATTAAGATCTTTTAAACTATGCAGTGGGGATAATAAAAAAAAGTTGAATGATATTATATTATTATTACTTTATGGACTAAATATTACAACAGACTTACAAAGCTAGAGGAATACATTATTATTATTCACATTATATAAAATAATCTTGCACAAGACAGACTAACTTTGAATAAATATTTAAGTCCACAAAAAAAAAAAAAATCACCATATAATATTTTCGAACAGCCCACTAGGATGTAGGGAAATATTAGGAATATCAGTCGTGACCTTTATCTAATGTATAGATAAATGGAAAGGACCCTAGGATATGACTCTAGGAGAGGTTCCTAGGAAATGACTAGAAAAGGACCCAGGAATAGACTCTAGGCGAGGACCCAAAGAAATGACTCTAGGGATGAACTCTAGAAAAGGACCCTAGGAAATTACTCTAGGAAGGACTTTAGAAAAAGGAACAGGAAATGACTCTAGGAAATGACCCTAATAAAGGATTCTAGGATATGACCCTAAGAAAGGACTCTAGGAAATTACTCTAGGAGAGGACTCTAGAAAAGGACTCTAGGAAAACGTTTGACCTAACAAATCAGGAAAAGGTGAAATATTCCTACAAACTCCTGTGATACAAACTCCCCATCACCCGAATACGAAACAGGAGTGGAAAAAAAAAAGAAAAAAAAAATAAAAAAAAATAGCAGGAAAAAAACACGTTCTGCACATGTCCACTTCAAAAGGCAGTCGGGAAAAAAACATCCCTGGAACGAGATAGATCCCTTTGTAGTCCTTGCTAAAAAAATCTGCGTACCCCCCCCCCCCCCCCCCACCCCCCCCCCACAACAGTTTTTTATAGCGGAAAGCGACTGGAAAGTCTGTTCTACTTTCAGTTTATTTCCGATTTTTTTTTTTTTTTTTTTTTTTTGGTGGCCTCTAAATATCCGATATAATTTGCTAAACAACAAAAAACGAAAATGCTTGATCGCTAAAACAACAGAAAACGAAAACGGAATATAAAAATCTAGGCCAAGCGGTGGTGGACTGTGAGGTCATTCAGCGCTGAAACGGAGTTAAAAGGTTTGAAAGGTGTAACAGGAGGAAAACCTAGCACTATGAATCAATTGTTAAGAGAGGGTGGAAGAACGAGAATATGAACGGAGGTACGGTAAAAGGAATGTAAAGAGGTTGCAGCTAGAGGCTGTAGGGACGCTGAAACGTCATTCATAAAATGTGACGAAAGCGAAATTTATTCCTACAATTTTTGGCAGAAAAAAACTTCTTAAAAAGAGCAGCCGATAGTTCAAAGACTTTATATCTTGCGAGTTATTCAAAAGATTTGACCGTTCGAGTACTACACGATTTTATATGATTCAAGTACTCAAAGGTTTTATACCTTGCGAGTTATTCAAAAATTGACCGTTCGAGTTTTGAACGATTTTATATGATTCAAGTACTCAAAGGTTTTTATATCTTTCGAGCAATAACAGATTTTATACCTTTCGAGAATTCACAGATTTTATATCTTTCGAGTACTCAAAAATTTTATATCTTTAGAGTATTGAATTTCATGTCTTCGACTATTCAAGGATTTTACATCTTTTTAATATTCGAAGATTTTATACCTTCCGATTATTGTAAGAGTATATATGTAAGTGTTTACATAATAAAAATATGGAATGTTAGTCCATATATATAAAAGTCTAAAACTAAAGAGGTCAACCAGATTGCTTGCAGGAATGTGATCAGACTAGAGACGCTAAAGATGACGTATACAATAAGTATGTAGGCTAAGATAACATGCCGTCACCTGTAGTCATTCAATTGTTTATAAACATTAGTCCAAGCTCCCTGCTTGAGACAACTACCCCGACCTATAATTCAAACGGCCTACGTGATCTGTAGCGTGTCTCATTTTGATTGTGTGTTCGTATGAAACTATGTCATTTGTATGTATGTTCATATGTTCGAACTACTGTCTGTTCCTTCATAACTTGTAACAGAGATGGTAGACAGGCAGAACAGAGTTAGCTATCGTCATTAGAAGACCTGTACCTCTTTACCTAAGCTTTATCATGTAGAGGAATAGGATTAGCCATCATCATTGGCAGAAGCGATCAAGCTATCGTTATTAGAAGACTTGTACAATCATATCTGATCTTCACCATGTAAAACTTCAGAAGAATATATATCTATTTTTATACTTCGTGTTTTCTACAAGAACCTCCTCACCGAACCATGAGTTTAACACATCGTCGTAATAACCAACAAGATAGTACCGACTTCGTAAGTGATCTACAAACCCCAAGACACTCCATTGAAGATGGAAGTGCAATACCAACCGACTTAGCGTATAGATTATCGCAAGTCTAACATTACCTCATAGGGCGCCTTATCATACAAGGCACAAGCCCTAATATTGGTGGCAGCGGACCAGAAGAACTCTACAACTTCGAAGAAAAATCAGAATAATGAAGTATCATATAAGAACTCTTCAACGACGACGAAAGCAGCAGATTCTTCAAGCAACATAGTATCATCGTTTAGTGAGCGACTTCAGAAAACAACAAGAACTCTTCACCGACGACGAAAAGCAAGAGATTCTTCTAGCAACTTAGTATCATCGTTTAGTGAATAACTTCAAGAAACAAAACCGACGTGTCTTTTTCCTACGGCAACGCAAGCTTCGTCTCTCATTAGAATCATTCAAGAAAACATCGTTAGTGAGCGTTTCGGCACTTCAAGAAACAAACCGAACGCGTCTGCAGCATCGGATCTTTCAAGGGCTCGAATCATCGAAACAACGCGCACAGGGGAAACTGAAGCCAAACCAGGTCATCCGCTAAATAGAGAAGGAGGACCAAGGCCGTGTGTCGTTATCGGAACACCGTGACTTCCCACAAAAGCAAGCTAAGTACAATTTTTTATTCATTTGGAGTAACTTTGAGTGTTTCCTTTACAGGTCGAATTTCGTTATTCCTGTGGCTGAAGTTACGAGACATTCTTAATCTTACTTTTTTTACAGAAATTATCTACATCATGAGATTTCGTTACTGCGAGTTTTTATCTTTGAGTGTCTGTTTCCAGAAGTTCTACTGAAATATCATAATCATATACTATGTTAACTTTATCATTTTGGGTGATTATTAATCCCTTACGTAACAAATCATATTAAACAGTGAATATGCGTTTACGCAGTGGACGTCTGTATTTATACAGATGCATGGATAGGGTCGTTAAGCACCGTAGTGATTAGAAAACACACAAAAAACAAGTGGAACACCCGTACAAATTATATATAAATTAGAGGTAACACTATTTCGGGTCATGACAATAAATGCTCCTTTGCAAAGTCCCGATCGCAGTTTTAGCCTTGAGTTTTTTGAGTTATATAAAATATCGAACCTCAATGACTCAACTTAACTTTTAAAATATGGCTGGATTGCAAGGAATAACATGTCTGTAAAAAAAACTTTCATCAGGCTAAATGCGCTGACCAGGATCCCTCACTATTTCAAATTTTAGCAAAGAATGAAGTACAAACAGTTAATATTGAATGCAGTAGTGATAACTTTTCTTATTAGTAATCGCTCAGTTCCTAATAGTTCGTCATTCATTGCTTTATACGTAACCAGCAACATAATGCTAAAAACACACAATACGTTGCGATGGTAATAAAGAGAAGGATCCTAACCTAATTATTACAAAAAAGAAATAGAAACAGTAGCCCGTTCAGAATCAAACAAGCAAACTCGGTGACTGGGTCACCTAGTCAAGCGGTCAAGGTCAGTCAAAAACTGCCGAAGTGTTCAAAGCATAGCAAATTCCACACAATAAGCGACTCTAGCAGAGTGGGGAAAAAGCGATGTTGGATCATACATCCCAAATACCTTTTTAAAATTAAAAAGGAATTTCCCTATGCATCACACGACCGTATAAAGTAATCAGAGAGGTTTTCGGTTTTGTTTTTTTTTTTTTTTAATACATAAGTTATTATAAGTAGTGGTGGATTAAGCCCGACTGTACGCGCCGTAAAAATTAGAATATCTTGATTTATTTCATTAGTACACGTATTATCCTGTATTTACGGACTCACCGTCTGTTGTTCGAACTTCCCTAATGAGAAGTCCGGATAAGCGAGCGCTTACAGATACCTCTATAGTTATAAAAAACATTGATCTGTATCTAGTGTAATTGTAAGATCCATCTAGGGGTATACAAAATATTATCTTACATCCTGCAAAATAAGGCGTGTTTATCAAAGGGAAATCCTATAAACCTTCAAACATATTAAAATCCGTTTGAACAAAAATGAGACAGTTAATCAAATAATAACTTATATAAAGGAACTATACATTTGTCTCATAAATCGTAACATTGTTCAAATGACCCAACAGAATTCTCCCACAACCGCAGTCGCACTTTGCACGCAAAATCTCGAGAAGCATGCACCCTCGAATGTCTTAGTGCGTGTAAAAAGACTTTGCTGGGAAATGAAATTTTAATCCTTCCCGACACTCTGAAATATAACGATTTCCGCAAACAAAGCCCTAGACACGGTTGACACAGCAACAAGTTAATCTAGTGATCCACAAACGTATACATATCGTGGATACGGAAGTTATAAATATCGCATTTTTTTTATTGTTGCTAACTTTTAATCCCGCCCAATCAGTCGTGGATGAATCTCTGTTAATCTATTTAAAGTAATATCCGTAAAGTCATTCAAGCAGAGGTGATTCAGCAGAAATTTTGTTTATCTTTTATCTGAATACCAGGTAAGTTTCTCCACTAGCGAGTGATCTCTGGGAAAAACGGATGTAATTTAACACAAAATACGGTCTAAGGACAAACATAAAGCTATATACGTACCTTCGTGTAGACTCTCAATGAAATTTCAAAATAGAGATAAATGACGAAGTTGACAAATGTTAGTAATAGGAGTCATTAGGAAATCACATAAGCCCATATAATTTTTCCCTCAAACGTCATGCCATAAAAGATCGGACTTGGCGTATCTGCGTAGATTCTGTCGCTTAAACAAGGAAACGACTCCCGATAGTTTCCAGTGCGATGTACCGACGACATCTTATCTCTGTTAGGTTAGAATAAATTTTTTTCACCAACTTGGACTTACTTAAAGGCTTTTACCTGATACCATTACCTAAGTGATTGTACCTCATACACCGTTTTCAGCACACTCAGGGGACATTATCAATTTTTACGTATGCCTCCGGCTTACGTTGCGCCCCAATTACAATATAGTGTTTGGAGACTTTTAGGGGATAACCTACATGCATATATGGATGATCTTGTAATCTTTTCTAATACCTTAGAAGTACATTCACATAAAGTAGAGCTAGTGCTACAGAGACAAAGACAAATAATCTCAGAGTAAAATATCTAAATGCGAGTTTTTAAAAAACCTAACATGTTTATCTAGGTTTTATGTGTCTAGTCAAGGTCTTAAAGTAGTCCATGGTAAGGTGTCGGCTATTCATAACTTTCCGGTACCTATTAACGTAAAAGGGGGATACAGCACTTTGGCGCTGTAGTGGGTATTACAATCGTATGCAAATATGTAACTCTTCAATCATGACAGCTCCTTTAACAGATCTTACGAAGAAGAGCGTAGATTGATTATGGTCTAAAAAGCATCAACAGGCGTTCGATATCTTAAAAGCGGAATAATGCAGCTCACCTAACTTAAAAAGCCCTAATATTGGTGATTTAAATAAGGAATTTTTTTTTATTGCAACAGACGCCTCAGACCAAGGGGTAAGAGGGATACTACTTCAGCAATATGATAAACAGTTCTTTCCTATAGCTTTTTATTCACGTAAACTAAAGCCCTCTGAAAGTAAATATGCAGTAATAGGCAAGGAAGGGCTAGGTATCTTTAACACTAGTACATTTTAAGTTCATAATCTATGGCTATCCTGATAAAGTCCTTACTGAACATGAGTCACTTACCGAGTTTTTCAAAGGCTTTAATCACAGTCCAAAAGGAACTCGGTGACAAATGATCATTCAGGTCTTTGGAGCCAAGATAAGATATCTACCTGGGAAAGCAAAATTCATAGCTGACGCATTATCCCGCAATCCCGCACCATACAGCAAAGAACCATTAATTGGACTAAAAGATATAGAAAGAAACATCCGTGCCTATTGTTAAAACCATATCTAAACAAGAAAATTCCTTAACCCAAGAGATCGCGAGCATTGAATATCTGGGTCGGAGCGCAGAACTGTTACAAACTGAACAAAGCAAGTGTCAACAGCGATAAGCAAAACAATAAACACCAAACAATAAACACTTCGAAACGGAAACAGGGTCAGTGGCTAGGCAAAAACAATAAACACTTCGAGCAGAAACCCTAAAGCAAAAGTATATTTAAAGTATGTGTATCAGAATTATGTAATCAAATGTAGTATTATATGTAGGTCCGTGACGAGGAAAACCCGAAGAACACAGCAGGTGACTAACGACCAGGTAGTAGTAATAATCTCTTTCATACCAATCGTCCTAAACTGGTTGCATTCCGTCATCCAGGGTTCCCTACTATGTCACAGAAAGCCAAATCACTGTTTTACTGGCCTACAATGCTTACAGATATAAAAAGCACATAACTGATTGTAACACGTGTCATGAAAACAAGGGACACACTAAGACACCTGTCAGTTAAGGGCCTATCCTGTGCCAAATCAATCCTTGAAAGAATATACGTAGAATTATTAACAGAATTACGAGTCTGACAGAGGGAATAAACACTTCTTAGTGTTAATAGTCCTTGACACGTTATATAGAATTAATAGCACTAAAAACAAACACCGCAATTGAGTGCGTTAGGAATATTTATGAGTGCTAAATCAGTAAATATGGAATTCAACACAATAATCTCTGACTCGGGTGGTGTAAATCAATAATAATCTCCATAACGCGTTGTGTGAATTCCTATCCATTAAGAAAACCAATAATATATTTTATCACCCAGAGTCAATCGGTTTGGTAGAATAAGAGATAAATAAAAAAGTGTCAATGTCTTACGAGTTACAACTCGTGATATTGGATCCGAACTGGATTATAGCGGTTCTCGCGGTTTTAAATACCTTTATCATTTATATCTTGTATCTATAGAATTGATGCCGCAAGTAGCCTTATACGGTACGCCGCTAGAACACTTTTCCACATATTCAAGCCAACCATTAATTTATCAAATATATATAAATAAATAAATATAAAAAAATAAAATAAATATGGATACAAGTGGAGTCAATATAATACACTCCGTAAGAAGTCGGAAGGGTTACAAATTATAATAAAAAAGGAATCACGATAAAATCAATAAGCAAAACGTAACCATAGATTAATTAAATATCTAAATATATATGCGTAAAGATTTGAACTCTAACTTAACGCTTTAGTAATGACAAATAAGCTAAAAGTTCAAACACATATCCAAAACCTACTGACATATTGTCTGTCCCGGTGATTTATATTCGTAGTCAATGAAAAAAAAAATAATAATAATAATAAATAAATAAATAAATAAAATAAAATAAAAGAGATTTTAAAGTCAGGAAGTCTAGAAGTGAAAATGTTATCTATGAAATAATCCTATATGAATCTTATACAGGGTTAATAATATATATAGAATTTGTATGGAAACCTTTTTCATATAGTTTGAATAAGGAATATTTAATTTAACATAATTACAATTATGCAGATTTCCAACATGAAACTAATATATTGTTCAATTTTGGTACTGTTTTTTTTTCAGACATTCTTTTCGTGTGGGTCGAGTATTAAAAGATAATAAATTTATCCTAAAGTCGTATTTATTACAGCAAGTAACGTAACTCTTAGCTGGCTGAGAGCAATCTCCTGCCAAGTGACGACGTCATCATTGCCGTATCAGCAGTGATTCCTTTAACCTCAAATATCTGCTTGCACAGGCTTCATCTCGCGCTTGCAAAAGCAGATTGACTGGAGAAAGGAATGCCTAGCCCGAACATCTCATGGGCGAGGCAGACGTGTCTAAATTAATAACAAAAATAAGCAAATAGGATTTCTATAACAACAAAATGGATTAATTTTTTCTGAACCTCATAGACATTTAGAAGTATCAAGATATGTATATGATATATTTACTTGCAACATTAGCCTATTGCAATTCAAGTAAATCATTCATGGGAAAATGTCACATTTTCTTGAAAAACCCAAAGTTTATTTAGAAATTAGTTACATAGTGTGGGTGTGTGCGTGTTAGTTAGATTTATGCATAAAATTAATGCACTCATGAACATATCTATATTTATGTTCAATTGTGTGTATTTATGTATGTATGCATTAATATATGTATGTGTATATATACATACATATATGCATTTATTTCTACAATATACATATACATATATAAATAAAATATATACATACCTATATATATATATATTATATATATATATATATATATATATATTTTATGTATATATATACAGATACATATATATATTATTATAGATATATTATATATACATACCACAACTATCTGCAGCACCAAAAAGCCTTTCTCCTTTTAATCCTGGGGGGTGGCGGAGGGGTGGGGTGGGGGGGGGGGGGGCGTTTTGCCCGGCAGTGTCATATCCTGGCGGGGGTGCAAAGTTTTCAATTTCCTGAAGGCTCCTCTGATGTCACATATCTTATCTCTGAACAAAGATGAAGCCAGAAAAGAAGCCGTCTTATCAGATGAAGTCCCGATTTCAACCTCTCATAAGGTATAGGAGAGAGAATGCTATCGACCCCCCCGCCCCCCCGCAAAAAATCGCAAAGAAATCGCATTTCTTGGCTGATCGACATCGACCCCAAACCAAATTGACTCCTATTTCTTTTTCTTTTTTCTATCTTTACTGGAATTTTTTTCCAAACAGCAATTTTTGTTTAAAGGTTCAGACATCTGAAAAATATCCCACCCATCTCGTTGGCTACTTTTTTTTTTTTTTTTTTTTTTTTTTTTACTACAAATTTGTTTCCTTTTAGGGGTAGACATCTGAATAAAAAGCCTCCCCATATCCAACTGGCTCCTTTTTTTATTTTATTTTTTTTTTATTTACAAATTTTCTTCTAGGTTTAGAGATTGGATAAATATTGAAAGAAATACGCTGAAAATCTAGCTATAGAGAAGTGGTAACTATCTTAACGTTAACTTCTGAAATAGAAACAAGCAATGAATCATCAATTATATATAGCCCAATCCCATCTCAGCAACTTGAATCATAAGATTAAGAAGTTGCTTATGCATCACGACTTGCCACTGACGGACGATAGGGAATATTTTGAAAATAAGCAAAGAAAAGACAAGGTAACAGGGAGGCAGCTTTCCTAAAAAGCTTTTTTTCCCAATAAACCAAAGTAATGACAAGGAAGAAAATTTCCGAAAATTCACCCAATAAACCAAAGGTAAGACGGGTACAATGAAGACTTTGCTTTTAATCTTCATAAAAAATCAAAAGAAAAGACATCTTCACAATCAATCAAAAGAAGGGACCAACATCAGAACATTTTTAACAATAAATTGAAGGAAAAAGAAAACATTGAAAACTAAAAAAAATAAATAAATAAATAAAAATCTTCACAAAAAAAAGACAAAGGTATATACAAGGGAGGCAACTTTCATAAAAGCCTCAAATCCCCCCTCCCCACGGCCCCACCCCCCCCTCCCAAAAACGGAATGAACAACATCACAAATAATGAAGCGTTTCCATCAGACAACAGAGAAGAAGAAGAAGAAGAGGAAGTTTATTTAAGCCCTGCGACATTTCCGGTGGGCTCTGGGAGCAGAGAGACACCTCCCTCTGGTATTGTACTTTCCGAAGGAAACTTTTGCTCCAACAAAACACATTAGCCCTTGAGAGAGAGAGAGAGAGAGAGAGAGAGAGAGAGAGAGAGAGAGAGAGAGAACCCCTCAGGTATTGCAGTGAGGCTTCCAGAATGTACGACCCAATATTTTCACTAGTTTCAAAGTTTTGCCTCGATACACCTAATATTCTCGGGTGAAATTGTGTACTATGGCCAAGAGCGGCATTAGGGTATTATTATTAGATTAATTATTATTATTTTATTATTATTATTATTATTATTATTATTATTATTATTATTCATAAAATCTCATATATAATTGCTTGAGTCACTTGGATGGTTGAATAAATTAAGAAGTGTAGATATGTATTTTTAATATATATTTACACCACTGTGAATTTATTTACAATTATTATTATTATTTAATTTTGTAATGCTTTCCGTATGGCACGTGGTTACGTGAAAATCAGGATACAAACTTGACACTATTGCACAAAACAAATAAATAAATAAATAAATAAATAAATAAATAAATAATAATAATAATAATAAAAATATCTTGGGAGTAGACCCTGTTTTAAACAAGTCTTATTAAAAAGGAGCTGATGCAGCAATCCTTTTTAATAATAATAATAATAAATTATAATAATAATAATAATAATAATAATAATAATAATATAATAATAATAATAATAATAATAATAATAATAATGTTTAAAAATATCCACAATTATATATAAAAATATATTTCTATGTAAAATATGGAAATATATTTTTATATATAATTGTGGATATTTTTAAATAATTTGTTTTCACGGAATTGTGAATTTTTTAATAATAATAATAATAATAATAATAATAATAATAATAATAATAATAATAATAATAATAATAATAATAATAATCTTGCACAGAACCAGTACAAAAAGAGGCATGATTCAGTGGCAAAAGCCCTCCACTGGAGCCTGTGCAAGAAACATCAGCTACCTTGCAGTAATAAGTGGTACGAGCACCAACCTGAGGGAGTGATAGAAAACGATCACGCAAAGATCCTCTGGGACTATGGTATCAGGACGGATAGGGTGATACGTGCAAAACAGACCAGACGTGACTTTGATTGACAAAGTCAAGAAGAAAGTATCACTCATTGATGTCGCAATACCATGGGACACCAGAGTTGAAGAGAAAGAGAGGGAAAAAATGGATAGTATCAAGATCTGAAAATAGAAATAAGAAGGATATGGGATATGCCAGTGGAAATCGTACCCATAATCATAGGAGCACTAGGCACGATCCCAAGATCCCTGAAAAGGAATCTAGAAAAACTAGAGGCTGAAGTAGCTCCAGGACTCATGCAGAAAAGTGTGATCCTAGTAGTAATAAAAGTGATGGACTCCTAAGGAGGCAGGATGCAACCCGGAACCCCACACTATAAATACCGCCCAGTCCAATTGGAGGACTGTGATAGAGCAAAAAAAAAAAAAATAAATAATAATAATAATAATAATAATAATAATATGTGCCTATAAGACTGTCTTTGAATGAATTCCTCGAGTCTAACATTCAAACTTTCTGCCAAGTGAATGGAATAGTGATGCTGTGAGCACTTCTGTACCATTGTACATTCGACCACATATGCTGGCTGACAATGATGGCTCTACTATAGCCACTAAATCGCGCCCCATTCCAAAACTCTGTCGGCGGGAACAGCAAATGCAGTTAATAAACTTCTTTACAGAAACACCAAAACCGAGTGGAAACCTTCTCCTCCTAAGATAGAACCCAGCTAAATCTATTCGAACGAAGGAACACTGATTCCCAGATATCTCTCTCTCTCTCTCTCTCTCCCTCTCTATGTCCAACTCCAATCTACGTAAGAGGTATACCCATTCACTCGCCTGAAATGATCTTGAATAGGATAGCACATGAGACAGACAGTTTACCTTTGATCACTGCAACATCACTGCAACGCACTGGGGGTTTGAAGGAGTCGTGAAACGCCAGGAAGACTTGGGGGATTCACTTAGCACTCGCTCTTTGACCATTCCTGAAGGAGAGAGGGGGATATTATCTACCCTGGGTGGTTGAAACCCCATTAGGTCATGATATACTTTGTTAAGAGATTTTTCGATTGACAAGGTCAATTGTATAATATAACTTAGGACATTTTTGTATTGAAAACGTGTCTTTCTTGGCAAGATTGCAATGAGACTATCGTATACAATTTTCGTAAGGAGATATTTTCCACCCTGGAAGGTTGATGCTACATGAAGGGTTGATATACGAACAACTGATCTCACTCTGCAGTGATCTTGCCCTAAACTGATCTCACTCTGGACTGATCTCAATCTGCATTGATCTAACTCTAATCTGATCTCACTCTCAAGAGATCTTACTCTGATATAATCTTACTCTAAACTGATCTCACTCTGAAGTGATCTCACTCCCAACTGATCTTACTCTGAACTGATCTCATCATTAACTGATCTCACTCTAAAATAACCTCACTCAGATCTGACCTCACTCTCAACTCAACTGATCTCACACTAAAATAACCTCACTCTGAACCGATCTCACTCTCAGGACTGACCTCACTCTCCAATTATCTCACTCTCACCAAAGGAACGCTAAATGGGACGCGTGAGGATTTCGTCTCCATTTGCAGGATCTCTTGACTAACAGGAGAGGAGCTTCCTGTCCTCCGTAATCCTGACCAAAAAGGATTCAGTAGGATTCGCGTCGCCAGTTTGAGATAAGGATTCTGACGAGGACTTCTGAAGGGACGTCTGGATGATGGTAAAATGTCTTTTGTGACTGATTGTTAAATTGATAACTAAAGATAGTCAAACAAAGGTACGAACGACGTTGTTGACATTTCCTATCTCTCTCATCTATCTCTGATCTTCTCTCCCTCTTCCTCTGCTCTTCTCTCTCTCTCTCCTCTACTCTCCTTCCGTTCCTCTGTATATTTGCATATTCCTAAAAAATCATAAAAAAAATTTTCGAATGAGGTAAACGTAATTCTCTCTCTCTCTCTCTCTCTCTCTTCCTTCCTCATACATCCTTTTCCAAAAAATAAATTAAAAAAAACGGAGATTCCTCTCCACTGCCAAACTTCGCAACTCCTCCAACAAATGATCCCAAACCTTCAAAGTTCAGCTGTAATCAGGAGCCAGACGGGGCCGTTCGAGTTGAGATTAGAAGGAAAGCCCAGTTTAACACTTTCGTGATTGAAGACAACCCTCCAATTATTTTATTTTATTAGTTTTTTTTTGCTAGTAATTCTACTAATTAAATAGTGAGTTACTGCTTGAAGTCATGCGTTTTGCAACTGGTTCAAAATAATACAATTATTATTATTATTATAATAATCTTCCTTTTTGCTACTAATTTTAATCATTCAATTGTGAGCTACATCAACTTAAGTACTGTTTGAAGTCATGCGTTTTGCCACTGGTTCAAAATAACAAAATTATTTTCTAAATTAATCTCTCACATTATCATTATTCTAATTTTCCTTTTTGCTCCTAATTTTACTCATTCACATTCAAAAGCGACGTCACACACTCAGGGGGTCTGCAATAGTGGACTACATAAACTTAGATACTATTTGATGTCATGTGTTTTGTAACTGGCTCAAATTATAAATCATTTTCAAAAATTAATTTCTCGGGCAGAACAAATTAAAACAAAAACGCTATACTTTATTAGAAATAATTGTTCTGCGCTGTTTAACAAGCACATTATTTTTTTTTACGTTTTCATTCTAATAAATAAATCATAAATATCCTGTACTAAAATTCCTGCATCTTTATTAAATCGATAATGCAATAAATGGCCTAGTTAAAAATCAAGAAAAAATACCTAAATAATACAAATATATATATATATACATATATATATATATATATATATATATATATATATATATATATATATATATGGTACAGCTTTAAAAAAATGACTGAAAAAATGAAGACTATTGATATAAAAAAAGGAAAAAAATTAAATAAAAAACTGATAAATGAAGACTATTGATTTCAGAAAAAAAAAATTCTAAAAATGGACTGAAATTTGAACTGTATTGATCTAAAAAAAAAAAAACTATTGATCTCAGGAAAAAAAAGCTTTAAAACAAATAGACTGAAAAATGAAGACTGTATTGATCTAAAAAATAAATAATAAATAAATAAATGAAGACTGTATTGTTCTCAAAAAAAGAAAAAAATCTTGGATAAACAATTCACCGAGAAACACCACTGTGTAGGGACTGTGTTAGAAACACATTCGCGCCCAATTTATCTCTCCTCCTGGTCCGCCCGATAGCGGACGCAAGACTTTTTTTTTTCCTCCGACGGGGAAATAAATTACAAGGACGAGAACGGCATAACGCACGGAGGAGAGAGAGAGAGAGAGAGAGAGAGAGAGAGAGAGAGAGAAACACATATCAACAAAGAGAAAAAAAATTGAGACGGACAGAAAGATAAAACAGAGA
>NC_061089.1:68642623-68662735 GCF_015104395.2 Macrobrachium nipponense
CACCCACGAATAGCAGAACAACTCCAGCATTGTATCTCAAATCACCAAGCACCCAAATGGATGACCACAGGAAGAACATCATTAGTACAAAAAGACAGGAGTGAGGGAAATATAGCCAGTAACTACAGGCCTATCACCTGCCTACACCCTAATGTGGAAGTTACTAACAGGTATCATCAGTGAAAAGGCTATACAACTACCTAGAGGAGACAAACACCATCCCCCACAACAGAAAGGCTGCAGAAGGAAGTGTAGGGGCATAAAAGACCAGCTCATGATAGACAAAATGGTAATGAAGAACAGTAGGAGAAGGAAAACCAACCAAAGCATGGCCATGGATAGACTATAAGAAAGCCTTCGACATGATACCACACACATGGCTAATAGAATGCCTGAAAATATATGGGGCAGAGGAAAATACCATCAGCTTCCTCAAAAATACAATGCGCAACTGGAATACAATGCTTACAAGCCTGGAATAAGACTAGCAGAGGGTAATACAGGAGAGGGATCTTCCAGGGCGACTCACTGTCCCCACTACTCTTCGTAGTAGCCATGATTCCCATGACAAAAGTACTACAGAAGATGGATGCCGGGTACCAACTCAAGAAAAGATTTGCAACAGAATCAACCATCTGATGTTCATGGACGACATCAAGCTGTATGGTAAGAGCATCAAGGAAATAGATACCCTAATCCAGACCTGTAAGGATTGTATCTTGGGACATCAGGATGGAGTTTGGAATAGAAAAATGCGCCTTAGTCAACATACAAAAAAGGCAAAGTAAATAACGAGAACTGAAGGGATAAAGCTACCAGAGGGGAGCAACATCAAACACATAGATGAGACAGGATACAAATACCTGGGAATAATGGAAGGAGGAGATATAAAAACACCAAGAGATAAAGGACACGATCAGGAAAGAATATATGCAGAGACTCAAGGCGATACTCAAGTCAAAACTCAACGCCGGAAATATGATAAAAGCCATAAACACATGGCAGTGCCAGTAATCAGATACAGCGCAGAAATAGTGGAATGGACGAAGGCAGAACTCCGCAGCATAGATCAGAAAACCAGGAAACAAATGACAATACACAAAAGCACTACACCCAAGAGCAAATACGGACAGGGACTATATAACACGAAAGGAAGGAGGGAGAGGACTACTAAGTATAGAGGACTGCGTCAACATTGAAAACAGAGCACTGGGGCAATATCTGAAAACCAGTGAAGGACGAGTGGCTAAAGAGTGCATGGGAAGAAGGACTAATAAAAGTAGACGAAGCCCCAGAAATATACAGAGACAGGAGAAAGACAGAAAGAACAGAGGACTGGCCACAACAAACCAATGCACGGACAATACATGAGACAGACTAAAGAACTAGCCAGCGATGACAATTGGCAATGGCTACGAGGGGAGAGCTAAAAGAAGGAAACTGAAGGAATGATAACAGCAGCACAAGATCAGGCCCTAAGAACCAGATATGTTCAAAGTACGATAGACGGAAATAACATCTCTCCCATATGTAGGAAGTGCAATACGAAAAATGAAACCATAAACCACATAGCAATGAATGCCCGGCACTTGCACAGAACCAGTACAAAAAGAGGCATGATTCAGTGGCAAAAAGCCCTCCACTGGAGCCTGTGCAAGAAACATCAGCTGCCTTGCAGTAATAAGTGGTACGAGCACCAACCTGAGGGAGTGATAGAAAAACGATCAGGCAAAGATCCTTTTGGGACTATGGCTATCAGAACGGATAGGGTGATACGTGCAAACAGACCAGACGTGACGTTGATTGACAAAGTCAAGAAGAAAAGTATCACTCATGATGTCGCAATACCATGTGACACCAGAGTTGAAGAGAAAGTGAGGGAAAAAATGGACAAGTATCAAGATCTGAAAATAGAGATAAGAAGGATATGGGATATGCCAGTGGAAATCGTTACCCATAATCATAGGAGCACTAGGCACGATCCCAAGATCCTGAAAAGGAGTCTATGAAAAACTAGAGGCTGAAGTAGCTCCAGGGGACTCATGCAGAAGAGTGTGATCTAGAAACGGCACACATAGTAAGAAAAGTGATGGACTCCTAAGGAGGCAGGATGCAACCCGGAACCCCACACTATAAATACCACCCAGGTCGAATTGGAGGACTGATAGAGCAGCAAAAAAAAAAAAATAAAAAAAAAAAAACAAAAAAAAAAAAAAAAAAAAAAAAAAAAAAAAAAAAAAAAAAAAAATAATAATAATAATAATAAGGAAATAATTGTGAATAAATTCACAGTGATGTAAATATATATTAAAAATAATATATATTTTAAAAACTATTGTTTAATTTTTTTTCCACCATCCAAGTGACTCAAGCAATTTTATATGAGATTTTCTGTATAA
The DNA here is from genome assembly GCF_015104395.2 of Macrobrachium nipponense. Lineage (NCBI taxonomy): Eukaryota > Metazoa > Arthropoda > Malacostraca > Decapoda > Palaemonidae > Macrobrachium > Macrobrachium nipponense. The sequence goes on from NC_061089.1 coordinate 68,645,023, forward strand.
TAATAATAATAATAATAATAATAATAATAATAATAATAATAATAATAATACCTTAATGCCGCTCTTGGCCATAGTACACAATCTCACCCGAGAATATTAGGTGTATCGAGACAAACTTTGAAACTAGTGAAAATATGTGTCGTACATTCTGGAAGCCCCACTGCAATACCTGAGGGGTTTGTCTCTCTCTCTCTCTCTCTCTCTCTCTATCCTACTCTCTCTCTCTCTCTCTCAAGGGCTAATGTGTTTTGTTGGAGCAAAAGTTTCCTTCGGAAAGTACAATACCAGAGGGAGGTGTCTCTCGCTCCCAGAGCCCACCGGAAATGTCGCAGGGCTTAAATAAACTTCTTTTTCTTCTTCTTCTTCTTCTTCTTTCTTCTTCTTCTTCTTCTTCTTCTTCTCTGTTGTCTGATGGAAAACTCTTCATTATTGTGACGCTGTTCATTCCGTTTTGGGAGAGGGGGGTGTGGCCCATGGGGAGGGGGGATTTGAAGCTTTTCTGAAAGTTGCCTCCCTTTGTCTTTTTTGTTTGAGAAAGATTTTTTTTTTTTTTTTTTCTGTTTTCAATGTCCTCCTTTTTTCTTGATTTATTGTTAAAAATGTTCTGAAGTTGGTCCCTTCTTCGATTGATTGTGAAGATGTCTTTCTTTTTATTTTTTTCATGAAGATTAAAAAAAGAAGTCTTCATTGTACCTGTCTTACCTTTGGTTATGGGGTGTGAATTTCGGAAATTGTCTTACTTGTCATTACTTTGGTTTATTGGGAAAAAAAAAGCTTTTAGGAAAGCTGCCTCCCGTTTACCTTGTCTTTTCTTTGCTTATTTGCAAAATATTCCCTATCGTCCGTCAGTGGCAAGTCGTGATGCATATGCAACTTCTTAATTATGATTCAAGTTGCTTATATGGGATTGGGCTATTGATGATTCATTGCTTGTTTCTATTTTAGAAGTTAACGTTTAAGACAGTTACCACTTCTCTATAGCTAGATTTTCAGCGTATTTCTTTCAATATTTATCAAATCTCTAAACCTAGAAGAAAAAATTTGTAAATAAAAAAAAAAATTAAATTAAATTAAAAAGGAGCCAGTTGGATAAGGGGAGGCTTTTTATTCAGATGTCTACCCCTAAAAGGAAACAAATTTGTAGTACAAAAAAAAAAAAAAAAAAAAAAAATAAAAAAAAAAAAAAAAAAAAAAAAAAAAAAAAAAAAAAAAAAAAAAAAAAAAAAAAAAAACAAAAAAAAAAAAAAAAAGTATAGCCAACGAGATGGGTGGGATATTTTTCAGATGTCTGAACCTTTTAACAAAAAATTGTCTGTTGGAAAAAAATTCCAGTAAAAAATAGAAAAAAAAGAAATGGAGTCAGTGTTTGGTTTGGGGTCGATGTCGATCAGCCAAGAAATGCGATTTCTTTGCGATTTTTTGCCGGGGGGGGCGGTGGATGGCGGGGGGGGGGGGGGGGGGGGGGTGGGGGGGGGGGCGGTCGATAGCATTCTCTCTCCTATACCTTATGAGAGGTTGAAATCGGGACTTCATCTGATTAAGACGGCTTCTTTTCTGGCTTCATCTTTGTTCAGAGATAAGATATGTGACATCAGAGGAGCCTTCAGGAAATTGAAAACTTTGTTTTGCACCCCCGCCAGGATATGACACTGCCGGGCAAAACGCCCACCCCCCCACCCCCACCCCCCACCCCCCACCCCCACACACACATCCGCCCCCCCCAGGATTAAAAGGAGAAAGGCTTTTTGGTGCTGCAGATAGTTGTGTATGTATGTATATGTGTATCTGTATATATAAATAAAATATATATATGTATGTATTTATCTAGTATATATTTTTATTTATATATGTATATGTATATGTATACAAATAAATGCAATATAGAATGTATATATACACATACATATATTACACATACATACATAAATACATAAGTACACACAATTGACGTAAATATAGATATGTTCATGAGGTGCATTAATTATATGCGTTAACATAACTAAACTCAAACACCAACACCCTCACTAAGACGAGAGAGAGAGAGAGAGACGAGAGAGAGAGAGAGAGAGAGAAAATGAAACTCAACTTTTAAGGCAGAAATTGGTTCCTGTGCTTGGATGACCACCTAAAATACAGCCCCCTTTAGATAAGAAGGATGAGCCACGGGGAACTCCCAACATGTATATAACCGGTACATGACAAGTTGCGCATTACGTTCGATTAGGCATCGGCGGTGAGCATCGTTTTTCTACGTCACTTCCTGTCAGCTGATTGAGGGAATGAGATGAGATATTTATATGAGGTTTCAAGGCTGGATTTTATACTAGTTTTATAAACGCGTTTCATACGTGATTGAAATTGTACTACCTTGGACAGATACTGCTAATCAAGGGAAGATATCTGGGATATTTAGGGGGAGTTTTAATGGGAATATTTGTAATGGATATAATAATTTTGCAGAGGTTTTTTTTTTTTAATTGGTTTTTGGGTCTATTTGATTTTGGTTTCCTGTTTTGTTCTGGTTTTTCTGGTTTTTGGCTTTGTTGTGGTTTCTGCTTTGTATTTTCTTTCTGGTTGTCAGTTTTATTTCGTTTTGGTTTTCTGTTTTTTTTTGGTATATGATAATAATAATAATGATAATATAATTACAATAATATAAATCAAGAATGACATCTCTCCTTATCAAATATTTTTCTCATTATTTTATTCAGGAGCAAAAAACAATTTTTTCTGACAGGTCTTTCAATAGAATCAAGACATCCGAGCAACGAAACGTGACAAGGAAATATGAAACTCTCCGTTGTAGCAGCCTGAATTGCATTTAAAGATCCAATCGAGATTGCTTGCGAACTCGAACCATGAATTTTACACTGCAGTCGTCATGCAAACACACGCAAGCAAGCAAGCAAGCAAGCAAGCAAGCAAGCACGTTCCCTGGCTCACGTCCATAGATCTCTGAGGAGAGCACTTGAGAAATCGAATCGTGTTTGGGCAAAGTAGAGTTGGTGTCCGAGGTGGAGGAAGACGCTTGCAAGCGATGTTAACCTCTCGGGAGGGTAACCTCACGTGAGGTTAACCTCTCCGGAGGTTATTCTATCTGTAGGTTATCCTCACGTGAGGTTAACCTCTGGATGTTAGCATATCGGGAGGTTAACCTCTCTGGAGGGTTATCCCTCACGTGAGGTTAATATCTCGCGAGGTTGACCTCTCTGGAGGTTAGCCTTTCGGGCGGTTAACCTCTAGTAAGGATAACCTCTCCTGAGGTCAGATCACAGCTTGATTTTCAGAGATCATAAAATAATTATTTGCCATAAGTACTTAGTAAAAAAGAAGCGGTTCAACTTATCATTGACCAAATGTGAATGATTTTCCTTCAAAGATAATTGAGAAATGATTAACCCAAATATAATTTTTAACAAGAAAATGGTACAACCCACCAGTGGCAGATTTCATTATTTATAATTGCTTTGGGGTTCTGCTGATAATTGTTAATGGAATTTATCAACATCGATGCGGTTAGTTAATATTCTTGAATAACTAGTTAGTTACAAACTTAAAAATCGTTTTCTCAAAATGATTCATTTGCTGATTTTATAGTTTGTTAACACCTATCCATAATGGAAGGAGTCTTAATTATTTTTTTAGAATAATTTCTCAGTCCAAAGAGTTTTGTTTTGTGTATGTTTCTACCGGAGAGTCAAAATTGACAGTTGCTGACGTCAGCTGACTTTTTTTTTTTTTTCCTTTTTTTTGAGAGACAAAACCTTTTGACAATTTTGTTTCTGAACACGAATGTCATGGACATAATATATTCATAGTTTTGCATACTGAATATCATATATTTTTTCTTTTCTCGGGTATGATCAGAATATCTTTTCATGAGCAGGATATTTATATCAAATACGATTTTGTATTTGAATCTTGCATCGCTGACATTTTTGTGGAAATTCTGAATTGTAAGTTCCATGTAAATTTTCAGGGAAATACTGATGAAAGCATAATCTTTCTCCTGCACCTGACATGTAGTTTTAAACATAATTATATCGGATTTAACTCGTGTAAATGGTACTATGTATATATATATATATATATATATATATATATATATATATATATATATATATATATATATATAAATATATGTGTGTGTGTGTGTGTATACACACACACACGTATAATATTAATCCTTCTCTTTGTAAAAATGCGTTGTTAATGTGCCTCCATTTTTTAATGTTGAAAATTGCTGCAAGCAATTCTCTCTCTCTCTCTCTCTCTCTCTCTCTCTCTCTCTCTCTCTCTCTCTCTCTCTCTCTCTCTCTCTCTCCTTTATTTATCTTTCTTTGTATAGTGTCACAATTCTTTTGATCCATTATGTATTATTATATCATTATTTATTTTCTTTATTTAATTATATATTTATTTTGGTTTACCACAGTCCTCCAATTCGACTGGGTGGTATTTATAATAGTGTGGGGTTGGGGTTCGGGTTGCATCTTACTAAGTGCGCTTGTGCGCTGTTTTCTAGGAGTACACTTTATTATTATTATTATTATTATTATTATTATTATTATTATTATTATTATTATTATTAATATTCAGAAGCTGAACCATGTTCATATGGAACAAGCCTATAGGGCCTCTTAACTTGAAATTCAAGCTTCCAAAGAATATTAAGGAGTTCGTTCGAAAGAAGTAACAGAAGTTAATGGGGAATCAGGAGGAGGAGATCAGTTATTAGCAAAACAGGTCAACTGACATATGAATGAATTAATTTACCATTTGCTATTAGCTCCAAGAACAAGGAGCCAGTGCCAACTGGTTAGTAGAGAGGGTGCCAGCTCTGTCTCTCAATAGGAGTGGATGGTTGGGAGGTTGCTCGAGAGATATAAAACCTTGGAGTACTCGAGAGATATAAAATCTTCGGGAGGTTGCTCGAGAGATATAAAATCCTGGAGTACTGGAGAGATATAAAATCCTGGAGTACTCGATAATTTTAAAAAAATCTTGGAATACTCGAGAGATATAAAATCATGGGGTACTCTAGAGTTATAAAAACTTGGAGCACTTGAAAATTAAAAACTCTTGGAGTACTGGAGAGGTATAAAATCTTCGAATAAGTCAAAAGATGTGAAATCTTGAAGACTCGAAAATTATAAAAATTTCGAGCACTTGAAAGATATGAAATCATTGAACTATAAGAAAGTATAAAGTAATTTAATACTCGAAAGATGTAATATCTATGAACACTCGAAGATATGAAAAATCTTTGAATATTGGAAAGATATATACTCTTACAATAATCGGAAAGTATAAAATCTTCGAATATTAAAGATGTAAAATCCTCGAATAGTCGAAGACATGAAATTCAATACTCTAAAGATATAAAATCTGTAAATTCTCGAAAGATATAAAACCTTTGAGTACTTGAATCAGATAAAATCGTTTAATACTCGAACGGTCAAATCTTTGAATAACTCGCAAGATATAAAACCTTTGAATACTTGAATGATATAAAATCGTCTAATACTCGAACGATGAAATCCAAATACTCGCAAGATATAAAATCTTTGAACTATCAGCTTCTCTTCGTAAGAAGTTTTGCTTACCAAAAATTGTAGGAATGAATTTTCGCTTTCGTCACATTTTATGAATGACGTTTCAGCGTCCCTACAGCCTCTAGCTGCAACCTCTTTTCATTCCTTTTACCGTACCTCCGTTCATATTCTCGTTCTTCCACCCTCTCATAACAATTGATTCATAGTGCGAGGTTTTCCTCCTGTTACACTTTTCAAACCTTTTAACTCCGTTTCAGTGCTGAAATGACTTATAGGCTCCACGCTTGGCATAGACTCCTATATTCCGTTTCATTTTCTGTAGTTTTTAGCGAATTGTATCGGAATTTAGAGGCGACAAAAAAATACAGAAATAAAACTGAAAGTAGAACAGACTTTCCAGTCGCTTTCCGCCAGCAAAAATAAGCAGGGGGTGGGGGGGGTGGGGGAGGGGGGGGGGGGGGGGGGGGTGGGGGGGCGTTCGAGTTCAGAGATTTTTTTAGCAAAGACTACAAAGAGATCTATCTCGATCCAGGGATGTTTTTTCCCGACTGCCTTTTGAAGTGGACATGTGCAGAATGTGTGATTTTTTTTATCCTGCTATTTTTGTTTCTTTTTTTTCCACTCCTGTTTCGTATTCGGGTGATGGGGAGTTTGTATCACAGGAGTTTGTAGGAATATTTCACCTTTTCCTGATTTGTTAGGTCAAATGTTTCCTAGAGTCTTTTCTAGAGTCCTCTCCTAGAGTAATTTCCTAGATTCCATTTCTTAGGGTCATTTCTTGGTCCTTTTCTAGGAGTCCTTCCTAGAGTCATTTCCTAGGGTCCTCTCCTAGAGTCATTTCATAGAGTCATTTCCTAGGGTCCTTTTCTAGAGTCCATCCCTAGAGTCATATCCTAGGGTCCTTTCCATTTATCTTTACATTAAATAAAGGTCACGACTGGTATTCCTAATATTTCCTTACATCCTAGTGGGCTGTTCGAAAATATTACATATATGATGATTTTTTTTTTGTGGACTTAAATATTTATTCAAAGTTCGTCTGTCTTGTGCAAGATTACTTTATATAATTGTAAATAATAATAATGTTTCCTCTAGTAAATAATAATAATGTATTCCTCTAGCTTTGTAAGTCTGTTGTAATATTCAAATTTTGTTTGTATTATCCCCACTGCATAGTTTAAAAAACTCTTAATGAATCCAAACGATATATATATATAATATATATATATATAATATATATATATATATATATATATATATATATATATATACATATATATATTGTGATTAAAAGTCATATTGAATCCAAAACTGAGATATTTATTGTGGTTGCATTAATTTCATTGGGCAGGTGTCTAATGTAAGGGTAAAAAAAAAACTTTTTAGTCGTTCAAGAGTTCAAAATGACTTACTTTTATATCTTAAGTGACGAAGATTTATGCCCAAAGCCTTAAAATGGCTTCGTTTGGTGTTCGAAAACAGTAACTACTGTGATCCAAAGATTTGACGAATCTCAAGGGCTGTAGCATTGGAAACAGATTCAGTCTTCTTGTGACTTAACATCTGACAACCGAGGTCATCCTAATTCCGGGTCAGGCGCCACAAGGCTAATTCAGGAGATTCGTCCAACCGAACAAAATTAAAAGTGAATATTTGGGTGACTCACGAATTCCTATCTGGAATTTTTTTAAATCCGAAGTTGAATCATATTTTGCAGCGAATCGAATTGACGTAATTGAAAGAAAGTCCGGTTAAACTAGAGGTTGTGGTATATTTAACGCGTAAAGGAATTGACTTAATATGATTTATTTACGAAAAAAGAATGTTACATAATTTGGACGTTATTGAAAAACAGTCCATGAAATAGAATTGTGGTATATTTACGTGTAAAAGGACTGACATAATATGATTTATTTGTTACTTATCAACTTTACTTGGATTTTATATATAAGAAATAATTTAATTTGCATTCCACCAATAGATCCATTAGTTTTAAAAGATTCCCAGAGATATCTGGGAATCAGTGTTCCTTCGTTCGAATAGATTTAGCTTGGGTTCTCATCTTAGGAGGAGAAGATTTTCACTCGGTTTTGGTGTTTCTGTAAATAAGTTTATTAACTGCATTTGCTGTTCCCGCCGACAGTTTTGGAATGGGGCGCGATTTAGTGGCTATAGTAGACCGCCCATCATGTCAGCCAGCATATGTAGTCGAATGTACAATGCTACAGAAGTACTCACACAACATCACTATTTCATTCACTTGGCAGAAAGTTTGAATGTTAGATCGACGGAAGTTCATTCAAAGACAGTCTCATAGGCACATATTATTATTATTATTATTATTATTATTATTATTATTATTATTATTATTATTATTATTATTATTATTATTATTTAATAAGGATTGCTGCATCAGCTCCATTTTAATAAGACTTGTTTAAAACAGGGTTACTACCCCAAAATATTTATTACTATTATTATATATTTATTTATATTTATTTATTTATTTGTTTGCTAATAGTGTCAAGGTTTGTATCCTAATTCTCACGTAACCACGTTACCATACGGAAAGCATTACAAAATTAAATGATAATAATAATTGTAAATAAATCCACAGTGGTGTAAATTATATATTAAAAATTAAAAATACAATATCTACACTTCTTAATTATTCAACCATCAAGTGACTCAAGCAACTTATATGGAGAGAATAATAATAATAATAATAATAATAATAATAATAAATAGCGCCTCAGTGGCGTGGTTGGTTTGGTGTTTTGCTTCTCACCTCGGTCCGGTCGCGGGTTCGAGTTCTCTGCCATTACCATTGAGGAGTGAGAGATTTGTGTATTTCTGGTGATAGAAGTCACACTCGACGTGGTTCGGAAGTCACGTAAAGCCGTTGGTCCCGTTGCTGAATAACACTGGTTCCATGCAACGTAAAAAACACCATACAAACAAACAATAATAATAATAATAATAATAATAATAATAATATTAATAAATAATACTTTAATTTAAAAGCAGCTCTTGGCCATAGTACACAATCACACCCGAGAATATTAGGTGTATCGAGACAAAACTTTTGAAACTAGTGAAAAATATTGTGTCGTACATTCTGGAAGCCCCACTGCAATACCTCTCTCTCTCTCTCTCTCTCTCTCTCTCTCAAGGGCTAATGTGTTTTGTTGGAGCAAAAGTTTCCTTCGAAAGTACAATATCAGAGGGAGGTGTCTCTCTGCTCCCAGAGCCCACCGGAAATGTCGCAGGGCTTAAACTTAAATCTTCTTCTTCTTCTTCTTCTTCTTCTTCTTCTTCTTCTTCTTCTTCTTCTTCTTCTCTGTTGTCTGATTGAAACGCTTCATTATTTGTGACGCTCGTTGGGCATAGGGGGTTTCGTTTTGGGAGAGGGGGGGGGGTGGCCGTGGGGGACTGAGGGGGGGGGGATTTGCAGGCTTTTAGAAAGTGCAGGGGGGGGGTCACTGTATCTTTTATGACAGTTTGTCCTCCCTTGTTATGCCTGGTCTTTTTTTTGTGAAGATTTTTATTTATTTACTTCTTTTTCCTTCTTTCTTTATTGTTAAAAATGTTCTGAAGTTGGTCCCTTCTTTTGATTGATTGTGAAGATGTCTTTTCTTTTGATTTTTTATGAAGATTAAAAAAGAAGTCTTCATTGTACCTGTCTTACCTTTGGTTTATTGGATGAAATTTCGGAAATGTGCTTCCTTGTCATTACGTTGGTTAATTGGAAAAAAAAGTCTCAATTTACCTTGTACTTTTCCTTTCCTTTTGATTTATCGTTAAAAACATTTTCGCTCTTATCTTTCAACCCCCCCGGGGGTCCGCGGGGGTTGGGGGCGGGGGGGGGGGGGTGGGGATGGGGAAGGGGGTGGCGTCTCGAGGTTTTTAGGAAAGCTGCCTCCCTGTTATCCTTGTCTTTTCTTTGGTTATTTGCAAAATATTCCCTTCTCGTCCGTCAGGGGCAAGTCGTGATGCATATGCAACTCTTAATCTTATGATTCAAGTTGCTGAGATGGGTTTGGGCTATATATAATTGATGATTCATTGCTTGTTTCTATTTCAGAAGTTAACGTTAAGATAGTTACCACTTCTTTATAGCTAGATTTTCAGCGTATTTCTTTCAATATTTATCCAATCTCTAAACCCAGAACAAAAATTTGTAAATAAAAAAAAATTAAAATTAATCAAAGGAGCAGTTGGATATGGGGAGGCTTTTATTCAGATGTCTACCCCTAAAAGGAAACAAATTTGTAGTAAAAAAAAAACCTTTAAACAAAAATTGCTGTTGGAAAAAAATTCAAGTAAAAATAGAAAAAAAAGAAATAGGAGTCAGTTTGGTATGGGGTCGATGTCGATCAGCCAAGAAATGCGATTTCTTTGCGATTTTTTGGCAAGTTGCGCATTACGTCGATTAGGCATCGGCGGTGAGCATCGTTTTCTTATGTCACTTCCTGTCAGCTGATTGAGGGAATGAGATGATATATTTATATGAGGTTTCAAGGGCTGGATTTATACTAGTTTTTTATAAAGGTGTTTCATACGCTATTGAGATTGTACTACCTTGGACAGATACTGCTAATCAAGGGAAGATATCTGGGGATATTTAGGGGGAGTTTTAATGGGTATATCTGTAATGGATTTAATTATTTATCGCATGTTTTTTCTGTTTTTTGTTTATTTAATTGGTTTTTTGGGTCTATTTGATTTTGGTTTCCTTTTTTTTCTGGTTTTCTGGTTTCTGGCTTTGTTTGTGGTTTCTGCTTTGTATTTTGTTTGTGGTTGTCAGTTTTATTTCGCTTCTGGTTTTCTGTTTTTTTTTGGTATATGATAATAATAATAATAGTAATAATAATAATATTAATATTAATAACAATAATATAAATCAAGAATGACCTCTCGCCTTGTCAAATATTTTTCTCATTATTTTATTCAAAAGCAAAAAAACAATTTTTCTGACAGATCTTGCAATAGAATCAAAGACATCCGAGCAACGAAAACATGACAAGGAAATATGAAACTCTCCGTTGCATTTAAAGATCCAATCGAGATTGCTTGCAAACTCGAACCATGAATTTTACACTGCAGTCGTCATGCAAACACACGCAAGCAAGCAAGTAAACAAGCAAGCACGTTCCCGGGCTCACGTCCATAGATCTCTGAGGAGAGCATTTGAGAAATCGAATCGTGTTTGGGCAAAGTAAAGAGTTGGTGTCCGAGGTGGAGGAAGACGCTTGCAAACGAGGTTAACCTCTCGTGAGGTTATCCTCTCTGTAGGTTATCCTCACGCGAGGTTAATCTCTGGATATTAACCTCTCGTGAGGATAACCTCTCCCGAGGTCAGATCACAGCTTGATTTTCAGAGATCAATAACATAATTATTTGCCATAAGTACTTAGTAAAAAGAAGCGGTTCAACTTATCATTGACCAAATGTGAATGATTTTCCTTCAAAGATAATTAAGAAATGATTAACCATAAATAATTTTTAACAAGAAAATGGTACAACCCACCATTGGCAGATTTCATTATTTATAATTGCTTTGGGGTTTTGCTGATAATTGTTAATGGAATTTATCAATATCGATGCGGTCAGTTAATATTCTCAAAACAAACTTAAAAATAGTTTTCTCAAAATGATTCAGTTGCTGATTTTAAAGTTTGTTAACACCTATCCATATTGGAAGGAGTCTTATTTATTTTTTTAGAATAATTTCTCAGTCCAAAGAGTTTTAATGTTTCTACCGGAGAGTCAAAATTGACAGTTGCTGACGTCAGCTGACCTTTTTTTTTCTTTTTTCTTTTTTTTCTTTTTTTTTGAGACAAAACCTTTTGACAATTTTGTTTCTGAACACGAATATCATGGGACATAATTCATTCATAGTTTTGCATACTGAATATCATATATTTTTTCTCGGGTATGATCAGAATATCTTTTCATGAGCAGGATATTTATATTCTAATTCGATTTGTCTTTTGAATCTTGCATCGCTGACATTTTTGTGGAAATTCTGAATTGTAGAAGTTCCATCTTAAATTTTCAGGGGAATACTGATGAAAGCGTAATCTTTCTCCTGCACCTGACATGTCGTTTTTAAACTCTGATTATTATCGGATTAATGTATACACACACATATATATATATTATAATTTAACCTTTTCTTTGTAAAAATGCGTTAAGGTGTCTCCATGTTTTAATGTTGAAATTGCTGCAAGCAATTCTCTCTCTCTCTCTCTATCTCTACTCTCTCTCTCTCTCCCTCTCTCGGTCTCTCTCTCCTCTTTCTCTCTCTCCTTTATTATCTTTGTATAAAGTGTCACAATTCTTTTGATCCATTATTGTATTATTATTATTATTTATTTATTTTCTTTATTTAATTACTTATTTTATTTTGGTTTACCACAGTCCTCCAATTCGACTGGGTGGTATTTATAATAGTGTGGGGGTTCCGGGTTGCATCCTGCCTCCTTAGGAGTCCATCACTTTTCTTACTAAGTGCGCTGTTTCTAGGAGTATTTTTTTTTTTTTATTATTATTATTATTATTATCTTATTATTATTAGTTATTATTATTATTATTATTATTATTATTATTATTATTATTATATTCAGAAGCTGAACCATGCTCATATGGAACAAGCCTGTAGGGCCTCTTAACTTGAAATTCAAGCTTCCAAGAATATTAGGAGTTCGTTCGAATGGGGAATACAGGAGGAGGAGATCAGTTATTAGCAAACAGTCAAATTGACAAATGAAGGAATTAATTTACTGATTTGCTATTAGCTTTCAAGAACAAGAGCCGCAGTTTGCCAACTAGGTTAGTAAAGAGAGTGCAGCTCTGTCTCTCAACCGGAGTGGATGGTTGGGAGGTTGCTCGAGAGATATAAAACCTTGGAGTACTCGAGAGATATAAAATCTTCGGGAGGTTACTCGAGAGATATAAAATCTTGGAGTACTCGAAAATTTAAAAATCTTAGAATACTCTAGATATAAAATCTTGGGGTACTATAGAGATATAAAATCTTGGAGTACTAGAGATAAAATCTTCGGGAGGCTGCTCGAGAGATATAAAATCCTAGAGTACTCGAGGTATATAATATCTTGGATACTTGAGAGATATGAAATATTCGAATACTCAAAAGATATAAAATCTTGAAGTACTCGAAAATTTTTAAAAAATTACGAGCACTTGAAAGATATGAAATCCTTGAACTTAGAAAGTTTAGAATAATTTAATACTCGAAAGGTATAAAATCTATCAACATTTGAAAGATGAAAAAACCTTAAAATAATCGGAAGGTATAAAATCTTCTAAAATTAAAAAGATGTAAAATCCTTGAATAGTCGAAAGATATGTAAATCTTTCAATACTCTGAAGATAAAATAATTTTGAGTTCTCGAAAGATATAAAATCTTAATTCTCGAAAGATATAAAAAATCTGTGAATACTCGAAAGATATAACCCTTTGAGTACTTGAATGATATAAAATGTCTCATACTCGAACGGTCTAATCTTTTGAATAACTCGCAAGATATAAAATCTTTGAACTTTCGGCTGCTCTTTGTAAGAAGTTTTGTTTGCCAAAATTGCAGGAATAAAAATTTCGTTTCGTTTTCGTCACATTTCATGAATGACGTTTCAGTGTCCCTACAGCCTCTAGCTGCAACCTCTTTACATTCCTTTTACCGTACCTCCGTTCATATTCTCGTTCTTCCACCCTCACATAACAATTGATTCATAGTGCGAGGTTTCCTCCGTTACACCTTTCAAGCATTTTCGTTTTCTGTTGTTTAGCAAATTATATCGGATATTTCGAGGCCATAAAAAAAAAAAAGAATGCGGAAATAAAACTGAAAGTAGAAGAGACTTTCCAGTCGCTTTCAGCTATAAAAAATGTTGTGGAGGGTGGGTGGGGGGATACGCAGATTTTTTTTAGCGAGGACTACAAAGCGATCTATCTCGATCCAGGGATGTTTTTTCCCGACTGTCTTTTGTAAGTGTGGACATGTGCAGAATTAGTGTGTGTGTTTTTTTTTTTTTTTTTTTTTTTTTTTTATCCTGCTATTTTTTTTCCACTCCTGTTTCGTATTCGAGTGTTGGACAGTTTGTATCACAGGAGTGTGTAGGAATATTCCACCTTTTCCTGATTTGTTATGTCAAACGTTTTCCTAGAGTCCTTTTCTAGAGTAATTTCCTAGATTCCTTTCTTAGGGTCATTTCCTAGAGTCATTTCCTAGGGTCCTCTCCTAAGTCGACTGATATTCCTAATATTTCCCTACATCCTAGTAGGCTGTTCGAAAAAAAATGTTTTTTTTTTTTTTTTTTTTTTGTTGACTTAAATATTTATTCAAAGTTAGTCTGTCTTGTGCAAGATTATTTTATATAATGTGGATAATAATAATGTATTCCTCTAGCTTTGTAAGTCTGTTGTAATATTTAGTCAATAAAGTACTAATAATATATATCATTCAACTTTTTTTTTGTATTATCTGTAACAGGAGATTTGACGAATCTCAAGGGCTGTAGCATTGGAGACAGATCCAGTCTTCTTGTGACTTAACATCTGATAACCGAGGTCGTCCTAATTCCGGGTCAGGCGCCACAAGGCTAATTCAGGAGATTAGTCCAACCGAACAAAATTAAAAGTGAATATTTGGGTGATTCACGAATTCCAATCTGGATTTTTTTTTTTTTTTATCCGAAGTTGAATCATATTTTGCAGCGAGTCGAATTTGACGTAATTGAAAGAAAGTCCATGATATATTAGGTTAAAAAAGGACTGGCATAATATGATTATTTACAAAAAAAAAAGAAAAAAAGGATTTGACATAATTTGTCGTTATTGAAAAAAAAGTCCATGAAATAGAATTGTGGTAAATTTACGTGCAAAGGAGTTGACATAATATGATTTATTTACGAAAAATGGATCAGACGTAAATGAAACAGTCCATGAAATAGAATTTTTGTATATTTACGCGTAAAAGAATTGACATAATATGATTCGTTTGTTAATATATATATATATATATATATATATATATATATATATATATATATATATATATATAATTTGCATTCTACCCAATAGATCCATTATGTTCAAAGATTGGTAATGTTGTTTTAAACAACTCTCTCCTCTCTCTCTCTCTCTCGGTCTCTCTCTCTCTCCTCTCTCTCTCTCTCTCTCTCTCTCTCTCTCTCTCCATTGTTAAAGATTGGTAATGTTGTTTTAATATTTTTCTTTATTTGGTAATTTGGTGTTAAGCTAACTCTCTCTTCTCTCTCTTCTCTCTCTCTCTCTCTCTCTCTCTCTCTCCGGTCTCTCTCTCTCTCTCTCAGCGTTATCATGTCCATAGCCCATCGTTTCACATTGCTAAGAGGGAAGTAGATGATGCGGTTTCCTTCTTTTCAAAAATAGTTTTCGGCAAAAGCAGTTGAGAGACAAATATCCCGGAATCAGTTGTTTTGTTATTGAGAAATTTGTCATTCATCCTTGTTCTCTGGAATAATTCAAGGTATTGGACCATTAGTCAACCGTTGGGAGATCAGTTTCACAACGCTGACCAATTATTCGCTTGCAGTATTTTGGCCCAAGAGCTGTAAGTAAGCACATCTGTCCAAATAGATTAAACGTTTGTGTCGTCTGAAATGAGAGGAAGTGCTCGTTCTCATTTTGCGTATTAGAGAAAACGTTTTGCATTTTTTCGCCTGCGAAGGTAATTGTCATATTTAAAAAAAAAAAATCTATTTTGTACATTAAAGATTTTTTCTATACTACACAGTATTGTGACTTAGAGATGTGTTTTTTATTCGTGAATTAGAGAAAATGTGATGCTATTTTTTCTCCTGCGAGGTTATTGTCATATTTTCTATTTTTTTGTACATTAAAGAGATTAAAAAAACTTTTCCCTACCACACATTATTGAGAATTTAGAAATGTCTTTTTTTTTTTTTTTTTTTATCTCGTGTGAGGTTATTTTCTTATTTTTTTTCAAAACTCGTTTTCATTTTTATTAAAAAAAAACGTTTATTTACCCTTTTTCGACCCGATTATTATTGTGGATTTAAAAAGTTTTTATTTTGTATATAGAGAAAGTGTTTTTCCTTTGTTCGACCAGACAGATTATTATCATTGTTATAGTTAAAAGAAAAACGTTTACAGTTACGAATTGAAATATGCACATATTCTCTTGTCTGTTCGTTCCTTGTCTGTTTCAACAAATATCGCAACTCCAATTGTGCTGATGCCCAACATTGCAAGAAGCTCCCCACCTACCATTTTTTTTCTCGAAAAATGACCAAATGCCTCTACACTTCCTTCTGCAGCCTTTCTGTTGGTGGGGGATGGTGTTTGTATCCTCTAGGTAGTTGTATAGCCTTTCGATGATGATACCTGTCAGTAACTTCCACATTAGTGGTGGGCAGGTGATAGGCCTGTATTTACTGGCTATATTTTTTCCTTACTCTTGTCTTTCTGGACTAAGGATGTTCTTTCCTGTGGTCATCCATTTAGGCGCATGGTGATTTGTGATACAATGCTGGAGTTGTTCTGCTATTCTTGGGTGTTGGGCCTTGAAGTTTTTGAGCCAGTATCCATGGACTTCATCGGGACCTGGGGCTTTTCCAGTTTGGCATTTTCTTTAGTTGGTGTCTGACTGTGTCTGTCGGGAGTCAGGGAATCTTTGTTTTATTCTCCCTGTTTTCTTCCGCCTTGACTTCCTGGCGCCATGTGCATGTTTGTTGTGTGATACCGGATTGCTCCAGATGTTTTCCCAGATCTCTTACTTGGTTCGGCTTCAGGAATTTCCTTGGTGGTTTTGTCTTCCCCTCTTAGTTGGCTGTATAGTCGTTTCTGGTTGGTTCCGAATAGTTTGTTCTGTTGGTATCCCTTATTCCTGTTCATGTACCGTTGGATCTATGTGCTTTGGCCTTAAGCCTCTGTTTTACATCTTCTATTGTGTTGTTTAGTCCCCTCTCTTGTACTTTGTATTTCTCGTTGAGTTCCTCCCTTGTTTTCTTGCTTCTTAGCCTTTTTTCTGCCATCTCTTTCAGTTTACTCAAGTCAGATCTCATCACCCATGATTTGCTTTTCCAGGCGCCTTTTCCAAGGCGGTTGCTGTTTTGGTTTCTGTTGGGTTGGTTGTGCTGGTGGTGTTGGTGTTTCGTATCCCCATCAGTTCTGCTACTAATCTTGCTCCTGTATCTGTCAAGTTATTTTGTTTCTGTGATATTGGTGGTGTATTAGTCTCATTATTTCATTGACCTCACTTGTTTTCCTCCTTAAATTTCTTGGTGTTGTAGGCTTTTCATGAAGGGGATCTTTGTTCTCTCTGGTATCTGGCTTCATCCATTGTCTGATCTTATCCACCGTTTCCGTCCTGTCTGTTACTTCGTCGGTGTTTCTTCTTGTGTCGTTGTTTGATACCTCATCATACCTGTCGTCTTCTGTGGCATCGTCTCTCAGTCGTCTTCTTGTAATTCGTTGCCGTGTGTCATTTCCCCCTTTCCAGTTCGTCTCTTTCTGTTGGGGAGAGCCAGAGTTCTTTTTTTTTCTTATTATTATTATTATTAATATTATTTGTTGCTAATAGTGTCAAGTTTTGTATCCTGATTCTCACGTAATCACGTGCCTATACGGAAGTCATTACAAAAGTTAAATAAAAATAATAATTGTAAATAAATCCACTGTGGTGTAAATATATGATAAAAATACATATCTAAAAAAAAACTCTTGTTAATTTTTTTTTTTTCACCATCCAAGTGACTCAATCAATTATATGAGATTTTATGAATGAATAACTAATAATAATAATAATAATAATAATAATAAATAATAATAATAATAAAATAATAATAATAATAATAATAATAATACTTTAATGCCGCTCTTCGCCATAGTACACATCTCACCCGAGAATATTAGGTGTATCGAGACAAAAACTTTGTTTTTGAAACTAGTGAAAATATTGGTGTCGTACATTCTGGACCGCCCCACTGCAATACCTCTCTCTCTCTCTCTCTTTCTCTCTCTCTCTCTCTCTCTCTCTCTCTCTCTCTCTCTCTCTCAAGGGCTAATGTGTTTTGTTGGAGCAAAAGTTTCCTTCGTTCAAGTACAATACCAGAGGGAGGTGTCTCTCTGC
>NC_061089.1:68663235-68668235 GCF_015104395.2 Macrobrachium nipponense
ACTAGTACGTTTTGATTCCTCTTTTTTTAAAAGAATTTTTGGGTAGCTATTTTTTTTTTACTTCTTTTACTTTTTTATTTACATCTGAATTTTGTACTTTTAGTTTTTTTACTGTTTTAACTTTTTTTTTTTATTTACATCTGAATTTTTTACTTTTAGTTTTTTATGTCATTTTTCTTTTATAAGAACTGATCTCTTATTTCTGTGTTTCCTACTGCCTTCTGTTACTTTCAATGATACCATAATATTCTTTGGAAGTCTGAATTTCAAGTCAGTGGCCAGTGTTCCATATGATTAATAAGAATCTCCTTGTGCCCTAAGAATCTACTGACATTATCATCTATTCATTTATTAATTCATTAAGATTTTTTTGATAACTGATCTCTTCTTTCTGTGTTTATGACCTTCTTTTACTGCTTTCAAATGGACGCCATGTTCGTTGGAAGATTGACCTTAAAGGCAGTGGTCCCTGTATTGTTCAATATGAATAGAGTTCATCTCCTGAATAATAATAATAATAATAATAATAATAATAATAATAATAATAATAATAATAATAATAATAATAATAATAATAATAATAATAATAATATGCTAGAAGTAAACCCTCTTTTAAAACATGTTTTATTAAAAGTGATTGCTGCCTCCAGCTGCATTAATCTTATAAGGTTCTTCTCTATTTTTCTAATCATTGCTTTCTCATTGTTGCTTAAACTGGTGAGCAACGCACCGAAGGTTGACATATCTCAATTAGGTAATAGTAAAAAACGATTGATTTTTTATTGGTAAAAGATTCCAGGCAGCCAATCAAAAAGCAGCTCCCCACCCACTAGCCAATGAAAAGGCAGCGGCACGAAGCCCACCGCTGCACCGCCACAATATAAGCAGTCGGACTCACCCACCTCCGCCCAAGAGGATGTCTGAGGTTTATTCAGACGAAAACGTCGCGGCCCCACGACAAGAATAAAAAAGGAATAGAATTTAACATCAATTCTGCCTGCAATACACTCTACGGGATATACCCGAATATTTGACTACTCTCACTGGAATTTTTTACCAATAAAAATCCAATCTTTTTTTACTATTACCTAATTGAGATATGTCAACCTTCGTGCGTTGTCTCACCAGTTTAAGCATCAATGAGAAAACAATAATTAGAAAATAGAGAAGAACCTTTATAAATTAATGCAGCTGAGGCAGCAATCATTTTTAATAATAATAATAATAATAATAATAATAATAATAATAATAATAATAATAATAATAATAATACTA
Source organism: Macrobrachium nipponense (assembly GCF_015104395.2). Taxonomy (NCBI): domain Eukaryota; kingdom Metazoa; phylum Arthropoda; class Malacostraca; order Decapoda; family Palaemonidae; genus Macrobrachium; species Macrobrachium nipponense. Next base: position 68,664,511 of record NC_061089.1, read on the forward strand.
ATAATAATAATTTTGAATTTCCAGTTATAGATGCATGTGCTGAAATAAAAATTATTATTATTATTATTATTTTTTTTTGCTCTATCACAGTCCTCCATTCGACTGGGCGGTGGTATTTATAGTGTGGGGTTCCTTCCGGATTGGCATCCTGCCTCCTTAGGAGTATCACTTTTCTTATTATTATTATTATTATTATTATTATTATTATTATTATTATTATTATTATTATTATTATTATTATTATATATTAATTGATTATTATATATTTTCGTTAGTTTTGGCGAGGACACCCATCGCGTTTCAAAATATTAATGTATATATTATTATATTAGCCTTTTCTGAAAAAACTATTATTATTATTATTATTATTATTATTATTATTATTATTATTATTATTATTATTATTATTATTATTATTATTATTATTATTATTATTATTATTTTCTCGAATTGTACTTTCACGAGAGCATTCCGCGCGCCTTCACGCCCTTACGTAAGAGAACATCCGCCGGCGCCCCTACGCCCGGAAGTCGTATTTTACGTCAAAACACCGACTCCCGCCCAAGGGGAGAGAGAGAGAGAGAGAGAGAGAGAGAGAGAGAGAGAGAGAGAGAGAGACGAGAGAAATTAGCGTTGCGTATTTTATGGGTGAAATAAAACGCTGTTATTTGGGTACGAAGGAATAAACGTCGCTAAAGAAGGAAATGTACTATGCATTGAAACAATATATATTCTCTCTCTCTCTCTCTCTCTCTCTCTCTCTCTCTCTCTCTCTCTCTCTCTCCTCTCCTCAGTTCGCCCAAAGGTCCTGGACGATGTCTTATTAAATCTAGAGGTGTAAATACGGTGACAGACAGACGTGAGGAATAGGTGTAAATTCTCTCTCTCTCTCTCTCTCTCTCTCTCTCTCTCTCTCTCTCTTCTCTCTCTCTGTCGTATATATATATGATATATATATATATATATATACTATATATATATATGTATATATAGATAGATAGATAGATAGATGATAATGATAGATAGATAGAGATAGATCGATAGCTATAGATATAGCTATATAGACAAAAATTCCTTTTAAACTGTCAGACTTCGGTTGCTGTCAGCCCGCTGACGTTCAATAGCTCTGTTCTTGACAAAGTTATTTAATGTCAGGCTTTGATTAATGTCAGCGCTGGAGGTAAGATCACTCCTTTTAAGGTAAACAATAGACTGTTTATAGTTTTCAGTCATTTTATAGAAAAACATTCATAGAAAATAGAAAATGAACTTATTACAAAGCAATTTTCTCCAAATGTATTTACGAATGTATTTACGTCAAATGTAGGTACAAATTTACGAATGTGTTTACAGCAAATGTATTTGAGAATTCATTTACAACATATGTATTTACAAGTGCATTTACAACAGATGTAATTACAAATGCATTTACAACAAATGTGTTTACAGCAAATGTATTTACAGCAAGCGTATTTACAAATGGCCTTGATAATAGCTTATGACATTCCTTACCTATGTAAAGTTAAGGAGAGTTAAAACACTACTGCTAGCTCTAACATAGAATTTATCTATGAAACAATAAAGGTATTGCTCTTGATTATTGGTTATGTTATTTCACGCCTATGTAAAGATAAGTGTAGTTAAAAAGACGAGGTATATCATAGAAATTCGTCTATGAAACAATCACGGTATTACCCTTAATTATAGCTTGTGAGATTTCTTGCCTATGTAAAGCTATTGAGATTCCTAGCCGCCCTCCACCACCTCTATCCCCCCGCTATACCATAGAAATTTGTCTACGGAACAAAGGATTACCCTCGATCACAGCTTATGCCATTCTTTGCCTATGTAAAATTGAGGAGAGGAAAAGAGGGCTATGCCGTAGAAATGTCTATGAACCAATAACTGCATTGACCTAGATTATAGGTTATGATATTTCTTGTCTATGTAAAATATAGGAGAGGAAAAGAGGGCTATGCCGTAGAAATGTCTATGAACCAATAACTGCATTGACCTAGATTATAGGTTATATTTCTTGCCTATGTCAAACTAAGGAGAGTACAATAAAGATTATACAGTATAAATTTGGCTAAGAACTTTTCCTTGCCTACGTATAAGACGAAGTTAAAAATAAATGCTAGCCATAGAAATTTTTCTACGGAACAAAATACCACCCTGGACCACATCTCACGAAATCCCACTTGCTTTAAAGGTGCCCCCGGAAACCAGGTCACACTTGGGATTCCTGCCAGGAATTGTGCCCGACGCGAAATGACCTCGCGCTGCGTAACAGGCAACTGCAGACAATCAGCGAAAGCGATCTCTCCCATCGGCTGCCGAAACTGCGTGGATTAACTCCGCGTACCTGGCTCCTTGATTACCTGGATTGGGCACCCTATCACCACCCCCCCCCCCCCCACCCCCCCCCCCCCATTACTCCCCCCACTTACCCTACCACTATCTACAGACACCTCCCTACCCACTAACCAACCCACTAAACTCCCATTTACGAAAGGACGACTTCGCGCCTTTGAGGAACTAATCATACTGAAAGTGGGGGGGGGGGGGGGGGGGGGTTTGCAGGCCACAAGCCCCCCATTCCCCCTCCCCCAAAAAAGGTAGAGAAAGTACAAAGAACTTGGGGTAACGCATTTGTCAGACGTATAGTTCGCAATAAGGGGGGGAGGGGGCGAGATTTGACTTGTTAGAATTGCACTGGTATCGTTAATGTCGGAGCGCTGAACCACTCTACCGAACTTGGAGTCCGTGTCAAGACATTACGTTATTTTACAAAACGATGTTATAAAGTAGTTCGTTTTAAGGTATTGCGTTTTTTATAATAACACGATGTTATAAAGGAGTTCGTTTTAAGGCATTGCTCTATATTATAACAGGGTGTTATAATAGAGGTCGTTTTTAAGATATTGCGTTATTCTATAACAGGATGTTATAAAAAGAGTTCGTTTATAAGACATTGCGTTATTCTATAACAGGATGTTATATAAAAAAAAAGAGTTTGTTTTAAGGCATTGTCCTATTTTATAAACAGGATGTATATATATTCGTAAGACTTTGCGTCATCTATAATCATATGTATAAAAGTAGTTCGTTTTAAGACATTGCGTCATTCTATAACAGGATGTTATAAAGGAGTTCGTTTTAAGACATTGCGTCATTCTATAACAGGATGTTATAAAGGAGTTCGTTTTAAGACATTGCGTTATTTTATAACAGGATGTGACGGGCATTCGTAATGAATTCGACTTTTAAACTTTTTGAAAAATTTGGGTAGGGTCCGTTTTAGTTGTTTTCAGAATAGCTTTTGTAATATATTTTCAGAATGCTAATTGTTTTATCAGTTTTCAGAATAGTACTTGTTTAATCTGTTTTCAGAATAGTGCTTGTTTAATCTGTTGTCAGAATAGTATGCTATTCTATCAGTTTTCGTAATAGTTTTTGTCTTATTTTTATTGAGAATATTTTCTGTTTACTGTTTTCAGAAAAGTATTCTGTTTTCAGAATACTATTCATATTGTCTGTTTTCTGAATAGTTTTTGTTTTATCTGGTTTTCGGAATAGTAATTGTTTGATCTGCTTACAAAATACTATTCGTTCTGTCTGTTTTCAGAATAGCATTTATTTAACCTATTTTTAAAATATCATTAACTTTTATTTCTTTTCAGAATACATTGTTTTAGAAATCTGTTTTCAGATTTTTTATTTTT
>NC_061089.1:68670735-68698235 GCF_015104395.2 Macrobrachium nipponense
CCTCCTCCTTCTTCTTCTTCTTCTTCTTCTTCTTCTTCTTCTTTCCTCTTCCTCCTCCTCCTACCTCTTCTTCCTCTTCTTCTTCTTCTTCTTTCATCTTCCTTCTCCTCCTACTTCTTCTTCTTCTTCTTCTTCTTCTACTTCTTTCCTCTTCCTCCTTCTCCTACTTCTTCTTCTTGCTCTTCTTCTTCTTCTTCTTCTTTCCTCTTCCTTCTCGTCCTACTTCTTCTTCTTCTTTTTCTTCTTCCTCTTCTTCTTTCCTCCTCCTACTCCTTCTTCTTCTTCTTCTTCTTCTAGTAGGTTAGAGTTCAGTTTGTTTTACCCTGAGGGAGTAAAAGTCACGAAGTCATTTACAGTTTATGAATAGTGAAAGGCTATTTTTCTATTTGCATATCACGACAGTGAAAGTTTTTTTATTGTTTTTTTTTTTTAATACCACGGAATAACTATAAGTGATATGACCATTTCATTGTATTACATCTCCAACGTCAAGACGTCATACTTAATGACATATTGCTTTCTGAAACCCTGCACAGTGCACAGTAGAAAATATCTCATTATATATCACGTTTTATTGTGTAAGACGAGACGCAATAGAAGTGTCAAATCACTTGTCATTATTCCATGGTATACAGTTTTTATTTTTATATAATTCACTGTTTTTATCAATATTGTAGTGCACCAAAGCAAAATATTGTAAATTCACTGTTTTTATCAATGTTGTGGGGTAAGAAAGCAAAATATTGTAAATTCACTGTTTTTATCAATGTTGTGGGGTAAGAAAACAAAATATTTTAAATTCCTGTTTTTATCAATATTATGGTGCATGAACAATATTTTAAATTAACTGTTTTTATCAATACTGTGTTGTAAGAAAAAATATTGTAAATTCACTGTTTTTATTAATATTGTGGTACGTGAAAAAAATTCAAATTCACAGTTTTTATCAATATTGTGGTGTAAGAAAGCAAAGTATTTTAAATTCACTGTTTTTATCGATATTGTAGAGTAAGAAAAAATATTTTAAATTCACTATTTTTATCAATACTGTTTTGTAAGAAAGCAAAATATCTTAAGTTCACTGTTTTTATCAATAGTGTGGTGTAAGAAAACATATATTTTATATATTACCTTCTAAAGCAAGATATAATAATAAAAGTACCTTCATCTGAAATCATATAGACATTAAGGGCATTTTTTGTGTTTATTATTATTTTACCTTTTAGACAAACAAAAAAACAAAACATTCCGTATTATTTCCACGAATCCTCTGACCCTTGAGAAGAAGGAATGACAACGTGGTAAGCTCCAAAAAAGGCTCTATCATAATAATATAACATTACCTCCTGAGGATCATGTCTGGAGTCAAAAGCTCTTCGATCCCTTCGAAGTTTAGCCAACGAGAGGATTACCCGTGTTGTGAAGTCAACCGCACGGGCTCCCGGGTTGGAGGCCGGGCGCCCGGGCTAGGTGGCCGGGCCGGCGGACGGGCTGGCTGGGTGGCTGGGTGGCCGGGTGGCTTGAGCGCATTTAACTTAAGTTTGGGATGTCGGGGGATCGTGTCTCATTGAAGAGGAGGCGGACTAAACTTCTGCTGCTCGTCTTCTAAGTCATTATTTTCTTTAATGATTTCGACGTCAGGTCGGTCAGCGGTTAGGGAGATTTTTTTTTTTTTTTTTTTTGGGGGGGGGGTGGGGGGCCTGGTCGAGCTGGTGGTTGGTGGGTCTGCCCTTTTACCCATTTATTTATTTATTTGCTTATTTATCTATATATTCTGCCCTTTTACCAATTTATTCATTTACTTATTTATTTATTTATCTATCTATTTATTCTGCCCTCTAACCAATTTATTCATTTACTTAGTTATTTATTTATTTATTTATCTATCTATTTATTCTGCCCTTTAACCAATTTATTCATTTACTTATTTATTTATTTGTTTTATTTATCTATCTATTTATTCTGCCCTTTAACCAATTTATTCATTTACTTATTTATTTATTTATTTATTTATCTATCTATTTATTCTGCCCTTTAACCAATTTATTCATTTACTTATTTATTTATTTATTTATATTTATTCTACCCTTTAACCATTTCATTAATTTATTCATTTGTTTATTTTTTTATTTATTTACTTATTTATTCTGCCTTTTACCAATTCATTTATATATTTATTTATTTATCTATTTATTTATTTATTTATTTATTTATTTATTTATTTATTTATTTATTTATTTATTTATTCTACCCTTTTACCATTTCATTCATTTATTCAATTATATCTATATTTATTTATTCATGTATTTATTTGGCCCTTTTACAAATTTATTTATTTACTTATTTATTTATTTATTTATTCTGCCCTTTTACCAGTTCATTCATTTATTTAATTAATTAATTAATTTGTTTATTAATTTGTTATGTCCTTTCACCAATTCATTAATTAATTCATTTATTGATTGATTGATCGATTTATTTATTCTGCCCTTTTACCAATGCATTTATATTTATTTATTTATTTATTTATTTATTCTGCCCTTTTACCATTTTGTTTATATATTTATCTATTTATTTATTTATTTTTTTATTTTCATTTCTCCCTTTTTTATGTTCTCCCTGTATTGCACGTTGCTATTCCTCTGCTTTTTTCTCCTTGACGCCCATAACCTTCGCAAATCTCTTGTAAGATCTCTGGTCTCATTCACGCCCATAACTACACGCCCAGGCGTGTATCTTTATGCTAGAAGCTTCTAGTAAGAAGGCATGGGGTTATTTTAGCACCCCACACCCCAACCTCCGCCCCCCTAACCCCCGAAGGCAGCGTTATTGTTCGGAGATAATCTGGAAATTACGGCAGGTGTTAAATTTTGGGACATTGGCCCAGCGAGCATCGTCAACTGCTGTTCTTGGCAGATGTTCAAGGTCTCTGGTTTTGCTCGTGTGATGTGTAATTTTTTTTTTTTTTTTTTGTAGGTTTGGTTACGTTGGTATTAAAAAAAATGCTTTTATCTTTATTTCTCTTCTTTATTTTTCTTAATTTATTATCTAAAATATTTTTGGGTCATTTGCATATACATGTATTGTATATGTATGTGTATTTATAAATATATATATATATATATATATATATATATATATATATATATATATATATATATATTATGGACAAACTGTACATGTGAAAATAATTATTAGTGTTATATTGCTTAATTTATTTCTATATCTCCCCACCGAAAACATTCAACTTAGAATCATTATAAATATTTGTATAAAAAAAACACCTAGCTTTTTATAAAATGAGCAAATTGTCCATTTCAACTAAACCAAATAAAAAAGTTTATATGATTCTGTTATTTATATTTTGTTACGAAACAATTACATTCCCTTTAAAAAAAATCAAAATCCTAAATCGCCTTCTTTGAAAACTCAAACTGCGAGAGTTCACAGGTAAAGAAAGAAAATTGAAGATGTGGAGTGGAGTCTCTTCCACGCCCATAACTCCCATGTCCACGGGCGTGTATCGCCATGCAAGGGCTTCAGCCAACAGGAAATAAAGTTACGTTACGCCCCCGAAACGGCGTTATAGCTCGGGAATAATCGGGAATTTATAGTAGACAGGGAATGGCTGTGGAATATCGCCCTTCCTTAAGACTGCCTCAGCAACAATCTTCGACCTCTCTCTCTCTCTCTCTCTCTCTCTCTCTCTCTCCTCTCTCTCCTTACTTCTATATCATATCTTCATTATCTATTCTAGGGGTGAATTCTCTCTTATATCGTTCTGCCAGTATGTTGCAAATTTCCTTTTTTTTTCATTCGTTAATCTCCCTTCAATTCTCAGAGGGCCTATTTCTATTCTTCTTTTATTCATCTTCTTCGCATATGAGTATAATAGTTTGGGGTTTTGCTTGATATTTAATAGGGTTTTTTTCTTCCAAGTCCCGTTTTTTCATTTTCTTTTGATGTATATCTTTTGTTCTGCATTTTCTATCTTACTTTTTAGTTCTATAACTTTCCATGCATTTTTTTCTTTTGCAACACCTTTTTTTTCCTTTTTTCCACTTTCTGATTTTTCTGGAACAAGATCCTTCTGTCTCTTGTATGCATGATGAATGTTTACTTTTCTCTAATATTTTATATAATATCTCCGTATTTACCCTTATGTTCATCACTTACGAAAATGTTATCCCAATCTTTGTTTAATTCTTCATTTATTTCTGACCATTTTTATATTTTTACTGTAGAAGTTTGTATTTTCCATATCCTTCCCACTTTTTCATTTCTTGCTTATCTCTGTTTTCACTTGCTTTGGAATGAACTGTTAATTCTATGACATTATGGTCTGAAAATACTCGCATTATAAACTATTATTCTGTAACATAATTCATCTCGTTCACAAATACTAGGTCTAAAGTATTTTCCTTTCTTGTTGGCAGGTGATTTATTTGTTGAATGTTGTATTCTAGTAGCATATCTAATAGCTTTTCGAATTGCCTCTTATCTTCTGCACTACTATTACTCTCTTTTTATATGTATAAGTACAACCACAATCTCCTATTCGTTCTTTCCATTCTACGAAAGGAAAATTGAAGTCACCAGATAGGAGAATAGTCCAGTCCTTGTGATTTCTACATATATCATCCATTTTTCAATTATTAAGTCAAACTCTTTAGTATTAGGAGGTCTATATTACTATGTTTCATTAATTTTTCAGATTCAAATTCATAAACCGCTATTAGTTCACATTTTGAGTTACTATATTTCTCATATATTTTTTCCTTGTTTTTTGTCTTTCCCATATATTGCGGTTCCCTTGATTCCTATTTTTTTCTATCTGATCTATAAGTTTGGAACCCTTTTATTTGATCGTCATTCCCAGTCTCTTGGGAATACCAGGTTTCACTTATATTCATTATATCTATTTTCTTTTCATTTTGGGTTAGTTCTTCTAGTACTCTATTTTTTCTTTTTGAGTTACTCGTAACTAAACCCTGCGCATTCATCACTATGATGGTTTTGCGTGTTTTCTCCTTCATTTAATATTGGTAGTAATAAGGATTTTCCCATGTCTCTTTCCTGTTCTGGTATGTTGTTCTTTTTTTCATTTCCAGAAATTCTGACATTAAAAATCCAACTTTTCCATAATATTTGATCTTCCTTCATCATAATTATTCATTTTGTGTCTGAATCTGCAATTTTCTCCTTTTCTTCAATATCCTCTTGCATAATAAATACAGTTATTATCCCTTGAGTAGAATTTTGGAGCTGATGCTTTGAAATATTTTGCTGACTCTCTGCATATCTCATTGGTGGTTTGCTTTCTCTTTTACCTGATATTCTTGATTTCTCTCTTTATTTGTTTCTTTCTTATTTTGGATTTTATTACTTGGTTATTTATTTGATTATGATTCATGGCTACAGGGTGCATATATTTGCATTTTTTGTCGAACTTACATCCTTTCCTTCTTTTAGGTTTTTGCATATTTTTGGATGCAGATCTCTGCAATCATCCCCATATCCATCTAGGTATGCACATTTACCATATATTTCATAGTTGTAAGAAAGTAGTTCATCTATCGCAAAGCCACTTGCAATATTATTAAGACAAAGTGTAGATACAGGCAAGATTTATGATGAGCACAAATTAGCATATATCACCCTACTTTCAAAAGTGGATCAAGACTAGAGCAAGTAATTATAGGCCGTGAGTCTAACATCACATATTATGAAAGTGTATGAAAGGGTAATGAAGAAAAATATTATTGAAACATTTAATAAAAAACTAATTTGTTTAATATAGGACAACACGGTTTCGTACCCGGAAAAAGTACACAACCCGAACTGTTAGTCCACCGTGAGAACATATTCAAAAATATGAAAAGCGGAAATGAAACGATGTGGTTTATCTAGACTTTGCAAAAGCTTTTGACAAAGTAGACCATATATATTAGCAAAGAAAATTAGAAAACACAATATCGTAGATAAAGTAGGAAGATGGTTAAAAGAATTTTTAACACAACAGAAAACCGATAGCTATTGCAAACGATGAGAAATCGGATGAAAACCAAGGTAATATCCGGTGTGCCACAAGGTACGGTGTTAGCTGCAATACGGTTTGTTATTATGATTGAAGACTAGAGGGTAATATTAAGGATTCGGTAGTGAGTAGTTTTCGCTGATGACACATAAGTAGAGAAATTACTTGTGATGAGATAGGAAACGCTCTACAAAGAGACCTTAACAAAGTATATGATTGGGCAGAGGTAATAGGATGGTATTTAACTCTGATAAATTTGAATCAATAAATTATGGAGACAGAGAAGAAATATATGCATATAGGGGACCTACTAATGAGACAATCACAAATAGGAAGCAGTTAAAGACCTTGGTGTGATGATGAATAGGACAGTTTATGCAATAATCAAATAGCAATTCTTTTGGCAAAATGTAAAGCAAAAATGGGAATGTTGTTACGGCACTTCAAAACAAGAAAAGCTGAACACATGATTATGCTTTATAAAACATATGTTCGTAGTCCACTTGAATATTGCAATATGATATGGTACCCACACACTATCAAAAAGGATATTGCACAAATAGAGAGTGTACAAAGGTCCTTTACAGCTAGAATAGAAGAAGTTAAGGACCTTGACTACTGGGAAAGACTACAATCCTTAAAACTATATAGTCTAGAAAGGAGAAGAGAACGCTACATGATAATCAGGCATGGAAACAGATAGAAGGAATAACGAAAATATCATAGAACTAAAAATATCAGAAAGAGCAAGCAGAGGTAGATTAATAGTGCCCAAAACAATACCAGGAAAAATAAGGAAAGCACACAGGACATTAATCCACTACGCACCAGCATCGATAATGCAGCGTCTATTCAATGCGTTGCCACTCATCTGAGGAATATATCAGGAGTGAGCGAGATGTGTTTAAGAATAAGCTCGACAAATATCTAAACTTCATCCCAGACCATCCAAGATTGGAAGATGCAAAATATACCGAAGATGTACTAGCAACTCTCTGGTAGACATTTAGAGGTGCCTCACACTGAGGGACCTGGGGCAAACCGAACGAACTGTAAGGTCTGTAAGGTCTGTAAGGTCTCTCTCTCTCTCTCTCTCTCTCTCCTTTTTTTAGAGTGTCATTGCCATGTTATTTTCATGATTTGTTATTGCAAGTCCTCTCTCTCTCTCTCTCTCTCTCTCTCTCTCTCTCTCTCTCTCCTGTTGAGTGCCATTGCCAAGTTATTTTCATGAACACGTGCAAATTTGTTATTGCAAGTTCTCTCTCTCTCTCTCTCTCTCTCTCTCTCTCTCTCCTTTTTTCAGTGTTAGGCCAATTATTATCATGAACCTGTGTAAATGTGTTTCTGCAAGTCCTCTCTCTCTCTCTCTCTCTCTCTCTCTCTCTCTCTCTCTCTCTCTCTCTCTCTCTCTCTCTCAGTTAAGCTGCTTGTTAGCTCCTTCTTAGTAGTCTTTTATCTATTTAGTATTGCGTCAAAAATGCAAGATTGCGAATGCTAAGTCTGTTGCATAAAGGGTCTTACAAGTGTTAGGTAACTCACGTAACCGTGTCCGCCTTATGTAAGACAGAGATAATCAGGCAGCTTGGAATTCCATCAAAGGAATGTTGAGGAGAGAGAGAGAGAGAGAGAGAGAGAGAGAGCCTTGTAGCGTGAACGTAGACTTCTACCTCACTTGCAACAGAACTTTTCCTGAACATGAGATGTCACATTATGAATACAAGGCCTTCGCTTCTACCAGCGGAAGTATTGGTTTCCGAAAACACCAGTAGTCGAAGCCTTCTTCCAAAAGAAAGTCTGTATCCGAGTATCTACTTTTTCTTAGTTTCTTATCGCTGCTTTTCCCTTTTTTGAGGCGGGGAGAACGGGTTGGATGGTTTGCAAAGTTATTCTCGTGTATCTGCTGTAGATGAGTTTTTGTAAGTCCTTCTACTCTCTCTCTCTTTCTCTCTCGCTTTTCATCATCCTCTTCTTCTTCTTGCTATAGATTTACCAATGACTTGTTTCATTAGTGAGTATTCCTGCTCTGAACATCAACGAAATGAACTATACGTATAGAAGATATCTTATACAATAAAGTCGTGGTTTTAGTTTAGTTTCAGACTTAATTGTCATAATTTTGCATAGTAATTAAGGAGGAATAAAAGAAATAATTTCATTCCTATCACCCGTCTCTCAGCTCCCAAAGGATTCCTGTTATTAAACTGCTCCAGAGGAAAGGAGGAACATCTCTCTGGTCTGACGAGACGGAACCTCTACTAATTAATTCTGAAGTTGAGTTCGCGAAGTTGCTTAGGTAACAGAAGTTGAAGGTAGACAGGTGACTTCAGAGTTCAGTGATTGAATAACTTCGAGAGTCGTTGGTATAACAGTTTAAAACAATTGGTTGATTTACTTATTAATCAATGCATACTTTCCTTTTAAGAATTCAGATTTTACCTGCTATCCGGTGAGTTTTTCTTGTGACAGACCAAGCAATTGGTTGATTCCTTACTTATCAGTTGATACTTTTTTGCATCTTCAAACTTGAGGATTCTTCATGCATCTGGAACTGAATTTCTCTCCAATACTCGAGGTCAGAGATACCAATTTTATGAAAAATTTGCTAATTAAGGAATTGAGCCAGTAGTAAGTATACAGTAATAGGTTCGCTATAAATCAAGTCACAGGTAATGCTATAGTAAAAGGGCATAGATAATCGAGCCATTGGTAAATATACAGTAAATGTTATTGGTAAATATACAGTGAAACAAGTCATTGGTAAATCCATAGTAAAAGGGGAATGGTGAATCCAGTCATTGGTAAATCTATAGTAAAAGGGGCGTATTGAATCAAGTCATTGGTAAATATACACTATAGGGGCACAGTCAATCAATTCATTGGTAAATCTATAGTAAAAGGGGCATAGTGAGTCAAGTCATTGGTAAATATACACTAAAGTGGCCAAGTCATTGGTAAATCTATAGTAAAAGAGGCATATTGAATTAAGTCATGGGTAAATCTATAGTAAAATGGCCACAGTGAATCAAGTCATTGGTAAATCTATAGTAAATAAGTACACTGAATCAAGTCATTGGTAAATCTATAGTAAATAAGTACAATGAATCAAGTCATTGGTACATGTATAGCTATGTACTGAACTAAGAAGCATCTTGATGGCGAATGAATTGTACTTTTAATTTATATAATAACTGAGGTTCTCAAGTAACCCAATGATGAAACGAGGACTTTCTTAAATGACTGGTTTCTAAAATTATCATAATGATGGACTGAAGAATTCTTTAGTGGGCGTTTTGCCAAAACGCACACAGAAGTTGTACTTGAACAAACAAATAGGCTCGAAGATACAATGTGTACCCAATGCATAAAGATATGCCTTACGCCGACGGCAATACGAAGCCTCAACGGGGGATTCCAGCACTAAAATTCCAGTAGCAATGTAAAGCCTACTCCCCCCCAACCCCTCTCCCTCCAGCCCCTGCCAATCTCCAACACCCCCACCGTGCGGACGGGAATATGACGCCAATAAATAGGGATATTTCGATCTCCCGCGACCGGCCTCCCCTCCTCCCTCCCCCCCTTAAGTCTTGGGCCTTCCCACACCCGCCCCTCTCCCCAAGTGACTAGGGGGAGGGTAGGGGGTAAGGGGAGGGGGGAGAATAGGGATTTCCAAAGCAATATATATCTTGACCCATTGTTATGTTCGAAATAAACGTCTTCGCGATGCGTCTGCTTCTTGAATAGCGGGACGAAATCCTCCGATAAATTCTGCGATATGTCTTTTCATTCTCTGGTTTTTTTATGTTCCCTTTTTTTTCATCCTCCATCAAATAACTGTCTCTTCGGATATTAGGGATTACGGAGGGAGTGATGGTTGGTTGCGTTGACAATGCATAAGAATTTCTGATTCGTTTGTGCATATTATATTTTCTCTCTCCTCTCTCTCTCTCTCTCTCTCTCTCTCTCTCTCTCTCTCTCTCTTGTGAGGTATTGAAGGAAGCTCTTTTTCAGATTAGGAAAATTGGGGAGAAAATTTGTCAAATTTTCCGAATAGGAAAATATAGAAATGGGTTAAAGCTGGGAAAGACATTTTTTAGAACCCCCCAGTTGACTAAAAAAAAAAAAAGAGAGAAGAGAAAAAAAAAGAGGGGGGCGTGGGGCGGGAAAGAGATTTGTCGAGATTTTTGCAGTCAGAAAATATTCTGGAATCTTATAATTAATTAAAAAAATAAAAGAAATGTCAATTTCGAAATGGGGAAATATTTTGGAACCGTTTAATTAATTACAAAGAATAAACTGGCAGAATGCATACAGTCAGAAAATGTCTTGGAAACTCTTAATTATTAATAAAAAAAATGAAGAAATGTGTCAAAATTTATTCGGTAAAAAATATTTTTTACTTTTTCTAACTGATCACAAAAAAGAAGGAAATTGTGAGAATTTTGGAACTCAGAAAATACCTTAGAACGTCGTAATTCATTACCAAAAAATAAACAGTGTCAGACTTTTTGCAACCAAAAAATATCCTTTAAACTTCCAAATGATTGCAAAGAAATAATGTTAGAATGTTTAATTCCTAGATTGCTCACAGAAGAAGGAGACAATTATCAGAATGTCTGTAAACGGAAAATACCTGAGAGCCCGTAATTCATTGCCAAAAAAAAGTCAAAGCGCCTCAGTGGCATGGTTGGTATGGTGTTTGCGTCCCACCTTGGTGGTCGCGAGTTCGATTCTCGGCCATTCCATTGAGGAATGCGAGATGTGTATTTCTGGTGATAGAAGTTCACTCTCGACGTGGTTCGGAAGTCACGCAAAGCCGTTGGTCCCTTTGCTGAATAACCACTGGTTCTATGCAACGTAAAAGCACCATACAAACAAACAAACAAAAGTCTGAATTTTTGCAATCACAAAATATTCTTTAAACTTTTAATTGATGACAAAAAAATAATGCTAGAATATATTCTTCCTAAATTGCTCACAGAAGAAGAAGGGAACAATTGTCATAATGTCTGCATTCAGAAAACATCTCAGAGCCTCCTAACTCTGGCGCCAAAAGCGATTACTCACAAGCAACCGAAATGAAAAGCTACCTTGAGCATCTCACCAAGCGTTACCTAAGAAACTATTACCCCGTGATACTTATCTAATACTTCTCTCATACTTCGTCCCTCGACTTCTCATTTCACCGTTTCAATGACCAGCGTACTGAGAAACTGGCCAAGTTACGCACATTCGCGTTACAGCTCCGAGTTCTAATGTCTTGAGCCATAACGCCTGCAACTGGGGTTTCGAATAGTACTTTATTTTTTTAACGTCTGGGTAATCGGGGTCTTCAATTTTATTTATTTATTTATATATTTTATTTTTAGTGCCTGGGTCATTCTCGTGGGAATGGTTGGGTCCTTTGTAATATTAATAAGTATGATTCTTGGATACGAAAAGTAATAGAATTGATGTCAGTGATGTTGAATGAATGCTCAGCTGATTTGTGACAGCAGGGAGGTTGGTGGGAATCAGTTTTTCTTTTGTTTGTGTGTGTGTGTGTGTGGATATATGTATGCATGTTTGTGTGTATATATATAAATATAATATGCATATATATATATATATATATATATATATATATATATATATATATATACATATATTTATGCTTAAAAAATCACAGTAGATGCACGTGACTTCATTAAATAAGCGAATACCACAGGAAAATTATAGTCAGAAATCCAAGCGCTTTCGTCTTAGTAAGGACGAAAGCGCTTGGATTTCTGACAATCATTTTCCTATGGTATTCGCTTATATGTATATATATATATATATATATATATATATATATATATATATATATATATATATATATATATATATATATATATATATATAATTACAGAAAGAAAGTAAATGTTGTCGGAGAATTGCGATGTATCAGCTTTCTTGGCTAGAGAGCAGAAGAACCTAGTGATAGCCTTCCTCGAAGAAGGAATTGCTGAGTGTGCATTTTGTGAGGCCGAGCCTGCACAGCCAGTTGCTATGGGGGCTTTTAAGGTGTGGCTGATGATTACGTGTGGTTTGTGCATGTTAATGATGGGTGCAATCGCCCAATACTTAGTGAGAAAATCACACGCTCAGGAGGCAAGGCAAAAGGCGGTTCGGAGGAGGACACCAGGTGTTGGTAGAAACCATCGGAGAGGTATGCATATTTAAAAGACTTAGGAACGTTGCCTTTGAAAAGAGAGAAGTGTCAAGTGTATCATTTATTTAACATTAACTAATTAATTGTGTGGTGGAAATATAATGGATATGTCTCTTTGTTTCAGATGGGTCCCATGTCATTATTCGAGAGACGGGATTTCTCTAAAGACTTGACTATAGAAATGTAGTGGTTGACAATTTTAGAGTTTGGGGTGATTACTTAGACTAATTCAGGAGAGTAGAATGATAAATTACAGCTCTTTTTGTGGGTCAGACTTAGTTCTTAACATGACATTTTTTAGTCACTTTTGTTCCATTTTATGTTCATCTAGTTTTGGAAATAAATAGCATATTTTTGTATTTACATGAGTTCATTAGCCTAATTTGATATTGCTTGCAGAGAGAGACGGCCACAGCTACTGAAAGGCAAGAGTTGGCACTTGTTTAGTTTTATATATATGTATATATATATATATATATTATATATATATATATATATATATATATATATATATATAGAGATTATTACAAATACATTTGCTTGCACAATAGCATACCAGCTTATCCCCAAAAAGGTTATAATCCCCATGTGGTTTGATTATGCCATACAAAATAAAAATAAAATCTATAATAAAAAAAAAAAACACTGTTTCCGCCACTTGGGACAAAAGAAAGAAAGAAAGAGAGAAAAAACAGCAATCGTCCTTTTAATCTCCTTGATACGAGGGCGATTTCTTCTTTAGACCCCCTGCCTGGTGTTACGTCTTGATGGGGGGGAGTGGGGGAGCTGGTTTGATGAATAGGGACGCTCTCTCTCTTTCTCTCTCTCTCTCTCTCTCTCTCTCTGCTTTCCCGTCTCTTTTTCTTTCTACTTCTCCTCTTCTTTTTCTCTTCTTCGCCCCCCCTTCTCTCTCTCTCTCTCAAGGTGAACTGGAGTGGCTAGGAGGGACGGTAGAAAACGCGAGCATTGTGCCAAATCTTTTGTTGGTGTATACAGCAGTTATTTATGCAATAATGCAACTATCCATTTTGTATATGAATCACGCAGACAAATTATACACAAGTCTAGCTGCTCCATTGTGCTTAGAACAATATGAAATGTTGACGGGTATAAATTATAGCTATTGCTATAATTTATACCCGAACAGAACGCTGTGTAATTATAAAATCAGCATTTTGATTACAGAATTTTATTTGTTTGCCTTTATCAATTTTGTGTATTTTTGTGTCTAGTTTTATATTTTTGGAGTTGTTTTTGTTTCATTTTTTTTCTGTTTTTATATCGAAATTTTATAAAAATAAAAGCTATGGTCGTTTAAATGAGCGGAAAAGTTAAGTAATAATGACTACAGAGACAAGTGCAAAAGTAACGTTAGCAGCATCAAAAAGTAATGGTTGAAAAGACCTTAGGTTTCATTAAAAAAAATCTAACGTATAAGAAAATTTCCATTGTACAGAAGTAACATTATGAGGACTCTATCTATAGTAATAAAATCAGCGTGGAACTTTCTTGTTTGTCCGCCCCGGGTGTGGGCGAGGTAGGTAGAGGATCAGGAAGGTAGGAGAGACTTGACACATCCACCTTCCTCCTGCAAACCTGTTTGTCCACCACAGGTGGGATGGGGTTAGGTACAGGATTGGGTGGATAGGAGAGACATGACACATCCGCCCTCCTCCTGCAAACCTGTTTGTTCATCCCGGATGGGAGATGGTGTAGGTAGAGGATCAGGAGAGTAGGATAGACATGACGCATCCACCCTCCTGCTGCAAACCTGTTTGTCTGCCCCGGGTGGGATGGGGTAGTTAGGGGATCAGGAGGGTAGGATAGACATGAAGCATCCACCCTCCTTCTGCAAACCTGTTTGTCCACCTAAAGTGGGAGCGAGGTAGGTAGGTGATCAGGAAGGTAGGAAAGACATAACGCATCCACCCTCTTACTGCAAACCTGTTTGTCTAACCCAGGTTGGGGAGGGGTATTTAGGAGATTGGGAGAATAGGATAACTTGACGCATCCACTCTCCTCTGCAACCCTGTTTGTCCGCCCCGGGTGGGGGCGAGGTAGGTAGGTAGGAGAGACATCAAGCTTGTAGGACAATATATATCATTGCTCTCCATTTTGTGTTAGATTAACTTTCTCCTGAGGATATTTGAGCTTAATTGTAATAATGGCTTTTAACCCCAAACTCCCTTAATATTTTAATGTCTTCAGTGAGAGAATCAATCTCCTCGTGACGAAGTTTATATAAATCATCTCGATCCATCGAATTAAACGGGAAAGAGCATCGTTTCACCATTATGTCAGTAACCCCAGTGACACATTTGTAAATCTCCTGATAGCGAATCCCAATAATCTAGATGTATTTACTTAATCTGATTATATCTCCCAATGAAATAAATGAAATTATTCTTCTATAAACCCTCGAACGCCGGAATTTCATCCATTTCACCGTATCATCGTAATGGAAGGTCACTTGATGCTACTGATCTCTCATTCCAGACATCGCTGGCTGCTTCTGGATAAATAAAACTATCATTCCTTCGTTCTTTTATATGAGTGTTGTCCTTTCCTCTCGTTTTCCGCCCACCTATTCTTATTCGCAATTTTGCGTTTCTTCATAGAGACGAATTCGTGAATTCTGTACGACTTGGTCGTTGTGGCTGGGATGTAGGTGAAGCAGTATCATATATATATATATATATATATATATATATATATATCTATATATATACTTAATTTAGGTGTTTTGGAGATGAAGGAACCTTTCAGTGTTCAGTTTGCAGGGTCAGGGAGTTAATCAATGGTGCATTCATTAATGAATATTGCTATTTATTGTATATATACATATAGTATATACTTATATAGATAGATAGATAGATAGATAGATACATTGATATGTCTACACTATTACCCATAAATCTAAACGCTGTATATATATATATATATATATATATATAATATATAATATATATATATATATATGGAGAAAAAAATAAGGAGAGAGAGACGTACGTATGTATGTATGTATTTATCAGTGTATGTGCGTGTTTATGGAGTGATATCAGAAATAAAAAAAGGAACATCGATAATGGGTAAAAAAAAATATATGGAATATGAGAATGGATTGTGAATTGTTATATGTATGTCAATGTGAATGACAATTTTGATAAGTCATTAATTGTACATTCCTCGTTTTTAATTAATAAGCCATTTACTATACATTCATCGTTAAATATCGATTAATATTTATGCACACTCATTGTCTTAACGAGAAGCAAACATGTTTCGCAAATCCTTGTGTAAGTCTTTAGTCGTGTGTACCCTCGTCTTTGTCGCTGTCTATTTTCTTCTTCCTTTGGACGCTTTCTCTTTGAGGTCCTGTCCCACCCCAAACCCCCCTCCAACGAAAACAAGGCGAGACAGGTCCTTCGAACGTGTTGCAACTACTCGCGAATTCTCTCTCTCTCTCTCTCTCTCTCTCTCTCTCTCACTCTTCAGACGAAAGCGCCTGGGAGCATCTGCTTAATCGTTGGTTTCGCTCTCAAAGTTCATGAATGTCAATGGTTTTCATTCAATCTCTCTCTCTCTCTCTCTCTCTCTCGTCATCTCTCTCTCTCTCTCTCTCTTTGTGATTCCCGAACTCTCTCTCTCTTCTCTCTCTCTCTCTCTCTCTCTCTCTTTGATTCCCGAACTCTCTCTCTCTCTCTCTTTGATTCCCGAACTCTCTCTCTCTCTCTCTCTTTCTCTCTCGTCGTGTAGTAGTAGTAGTAGTAGTAGTCATCTTGCTTGGTGAGACGTTCCTGCGCGAAGTCAGATTAATCAACAGATATCACAAGTTTAACATACGCCTAGAATTGAGAAATATCTAGAAGTGTTCGTGAACTATCGGTGATAAGATTAGTGTGAAAATAGTAGGATAAAGCGTCTTCTAAGTTAGTTTATCAAGTGAAATACTGTAAATCAGAACAAGATGGCAGTAAGTTCCAACTGCGGAAAAAAATGGCGAGATTTAGCTTGCTTGGCAGATTCGCAATACGATGAGGTAGCAGGAAGGGAACTGGCATCTCTGATCTATGAGATCAGCAAGCAGTCCTAACCAAAAAGATACAAAAGCATTCATAGACATATTAGAAAGGATACTCCTTCAACTGGAACAAATCAACTTGAAAACAATCTTGAAAATAAGTTGAAGAAGTTCCAAATAAAATCCAAGTGGTCAAGAGACTCATAAAGAAAATATACATAAACCAAACAATATTCCGACAAAGAAAATGAATAAGGTGAACCTTGTGAATATCCTAATTGATGCTTTATTAGGAAAAAGAATGCCAAAAGCATGTAAACTGTGTAAGGTGTGGTATAGCATAGTTAATCCACAAAACCTACTCATGTGCTGCATGCAACATTCCGACCCATCCACAGTGTGCTGAGGTAATGCAAGATATGAGAAAAGACACAAGAATTTTTTGCTCACATGTCTACCATGGATAGACAATGTTATTAAATCAAGATTGAATGTACAAATAGTTGAGGATGAAGAAGTAGAAGAAGAGAGAAGAGGAAGAAGAAGAAGAGGAAAAACGTAAGAGAAGTAAACAAAACTGAAATGACGAAAAAGATAAGAATGAAAACAAAGAACAAGATAAAAGTATGGATGCAGAGATACTCATTGATACTACATATGAGGCTATAAAGCAGCATACATACGAAGAAATAAATTACGATATGACAACACAAAAGAAAATGCCGAAGAGGCTCTACCCATATCTACACAATGACGGGAAAGAGGAAAAAAAATACAAAAAGACAAAGTCTGCAACCTTTTGAAAAGAGGGAATTGCAGATATGGAGAAAAATGTTACTACAAACATCCTAAGGTATGTCACAACTATGAAATATATGGTAAATGTGCATACCTAGATGGCTATGAGGATGATTGCAGAGATCTACATCCAAAAATATGCAAAAACCTAAAAAAAGGAAAAGGAATGTAAGTTCGACAAAAAATGTAATATATGCACCCTGTAGCCATGAAAAATAATCAAATAAATAACCAATCAAGTAATAAATCCAAAATAAGAAAGAAACAAATAAAGAGTGGAATGAAGAATATCAGGTAAAAGAAAAAAGCAAGCCATCAACGAGATATGCAGATTGGTGTCAGCAAAAAATTTTCAACGCATCAGCTCCAAGATTCTACTCAAGAGATAATAACTGTTTTTATTATGCAAGAGGATATTGCAGATGTGGAGAAAATTGCAGATTCAGACACAAAATGAATAATTATGATGAAGGAAGAACAAATATTATGGAAAAGTTGGATTTTTTAATGTCAGAATTTCTGGAAATGAAAAAAAGAACAACATACCAAGACAGGTTGGAAAGAGACATGGAAAATCCTTGATATTACCAATATTAAATGAAGGAGAAAACCACGCAAACCATCATAGTGATGAATGCGCAGGGTTTAGTACGAGTAACTCAAAAAGAAAAATATAGAGTACTTAGAAGAACTAACCCAAATTAAAAAGAAAATAGATATAATGAATATAAGTGAAACCTGGTATTCCCAAGAGACTGGGAATGATGATCAAATAAAAGGTTCCAAACTTATAGATCAGATAGAAAAATAGGAATCAAGGGGGCGGGAACCGCAAATATATGGGAAAGACAAAAACAAGGAAAAATATATGAGAAATATAGTAACTCAGAATGTGAACTAATAGCGGTAGAATTTGAATCTGAAAAATTAATGAACATAGTAATATATAGACCTCCTAATACTAAAGAGTTTGACTTAATAATAGAAAAATTGGATGATATATGTAGAAATCACAAAGACTGGACTATTCTCCTATCTGGAGACTTCAACTTTCCTTTCGTAGACTGGAAAGAACGAATAGGAGATTGTGGATGTACTTATACATATAAAAAAGAGAGTAATAGTAGTGCAGAAGATAAGAGGCAATTCGAAAAGCTATTTAGATATGCTACTAGAATACAACATTCAACAAATAAATCACCTGCCAACAAACAAGAAAGGAAAATACTTTAGACCTAGTATTTGTGAACGAGATGAATTATGTTAAAGAAATAATAGTTTATAATGCGAGTATTTCAGACCATAATGTCATAGAATTAACAGTCCATTCCAAAGCAAGTGAAAACAAGAGATAAGCAGAAATGAAAAGTGGGGAAGGATATGGAAAATACAACTTCTACAGTAAAAATATAAAATGGTCAGAAATAAATGAAGAATTAAATTAAACAAAGATTGGGATAACATTTTCGTAAGTGATGACATAAAGGTAAATACGGAGATATTATATAAAATATTAGAGAAAATATGGATGAAATATATACAGAAGAGAAAAGTAAACATCAATCATGCATACCAAGAGACAAAAGTATCTTGTTCCAGAAATCAGAAAGTGGAAAAAAGTCTTGCAAAAGAAAAAAATGCATGGAAAGTTATAGAACTAAAAAGTACGATAGAAAATGCAGAACAAAATATTATACAATCAAAAGAAAATGAAAAACGGGACTTGGAAGAAAAAAACCCTATTAAATATCAAGCAAAATCCCAAACTATAATACTCATAGCGAAGAAGATGAATAAAGAAGAATTAGAAATAGGCCCCTCTAAGAATTGAAGGAAATTAACGAATGAAAAAAAGGAAATTTTGCAACATATTGGCAGAACGATATAAGAGAGAATTCACCCCTAGAATAGATAATGAAGATAATGATATAGAATAAGGATGAAAAAAAATAGTGAAATAGTAAGGAAAATGAATATTTAGCTGACATAGATATTAATGAAGGCTTGATATTGTGCAGGCTATTAATGAAATTAAAAATGGAGCTGCAGCAGGGCCTGATGGAGTGCCTGCTATTTTGTTAAAGAAAGTAGTTCATTCTATCGCAAAGCCACTTGCAATATTATTAAGACAAAGTGTAGATACAGGCAAGATTTATGATGAGCAAAAATTAGCATATATTACCCCTACTTTCAAACAAAAGTGGATCAAGACTAGAGGCAAGTAAATATAGGCCTGTGAGTCTAATATCACATATTATGAAAGTGTATGAAAGGTTAATGAAGAAAAATATTATGAAACATTTAATAAAAAATAATTTGTTTAATAAAAGCACAACATGGTTTCGTACCCGGAAAAAGCACACAAACCCAACTGTTAGTCCACCGTGAGAACATATTCAAAAATATGAAAAGCGGAAATGAAACAGATGTGGTTTATTTAGACTTTGCAAAAAGCTTTTTGACAAAGTAGACCATAATATATTAGCGAAGAAAATTAGAAAACACAATATCGTGGATAGAGTAGGAAGATGGTTAAAAGAATTTTTACACAACAGAAAACAGATAGTTATTGCAAAACGACGAGAAAAATCGGATGAAGCCAAAGGTAATATCCGGTGTGCCGCAAGGTACGATGTTAGCTGCAATACTGTTTTGTTATTATATGATTGAAGACATAGACAGTAATGTTAAGGATTCGGTAGTGAGTAGTTTCGCAGATGACACAAGAATAAGTAGAGAAATTACTTGTGATGAAGATAGGAACGCTCTACAAAGAGACCTTAACAAAGTATATGATTGGGCAGAGGTAATTAGGATGGTATGTAACTCTGATAATTTGAATCAATAAATTATGGAGACAGAGAAAGAAAGCTATATGCATATGGGGACCTAATAATGAGACAATCACCAAATAAGGAAGCAGTTAAAGACCCTTGTGTGATGATGAATAGGAACATGTATGCAATGATCAAATAGCAATTCTGCTGGCAAAATGTAAAGCAAAAATGGGAATGTTGTTACGGCACTTCAAACAGAAAACGCTGACACATGATTATGCTTTATAAAACATATGTTCGTAGTCCACTTGAATATTGCAATATGATATGGTACCCTACACTATCAAAAGGATATTGCAAAAATGAGAGTGTACAAAGGTCCTTTACAGCTTAGAATAGAGAAGTTAAAGACCTTGACTACTGGGAAAGACTACAATCCTTAAAATTATATAGTCTAGAAAGGAGAAGAGAACGCTACATGATATTCGAGCATGGAAACAGATAGAAGGAATAGCAGAAAACATCATGGAACTAAAAAATATAGAAAGAGCAAGCAGAGGTAGATTAATAGTGCCCAAAACTATACCAGAAAAAATAAGGAAAGGCACACAGGACATTATCGGACTACGCACCAGCATCGATAATGCAGCGTCCTATTCAATGCGTTGCCAGCTCATCTGAGGAATATATCAGGAGTGAGCGTAGATGTGTTTTAAGAATAAGCTTGACAAATATCTAAACTGCATCCCAGACCATCCAAGATTGAAGATGCAAAATATACCGGAAGATGTACTAGCAACTCTCTGGTAGACATTAGAGGTGCCTCACACTGAGGGACCTGGGGCAACCCACCCGAACAAGATGTAAGGTCTGTAAGGTTAGGTAAGGTCTCTCTGCCCCCATTTCTCTCTCTTTCTCTCTCTCTCGAAGTAGCCATCTTGCTTGGTGAGACGTTCCTGCGTTTAAGTCAGATTAATCAACAGATATCACAAGTTTAACATACTCTAGAATTTGAGAATATCTAGAGTGTTCGTGAACTATCGGTGATAAGATTAGTGTGAAAATAGTAGGAATAAAGCGTCTTCTAAGTTAGTTTATCAAGTGAAATACTGTAAATCAGAACAAGATGGCATTAAGTTCCAACTGCGGGAAAAAATGGTCGAGATTTAGCTTGCTTGGCAGATTCGCAATACGATGAGGTAGCAGGAAGGGAACTGGCATTTCTCATCTATGAGATCAGCAACAGTCCTAGCCAAAAAGATACAAAAGCATTCATAGATATATTAGAAAGATATAATCCTTCAAACTAGAACAAATCAACTGAAAACACATCTTGAAATAATTGAAGAAGTTCCAATCAAATCCAAGTGGTCAAGAGACTCATAACGAAAATATAAATAAACCACATATTCCGACAAGAAAATGAATAAGGTGAACCTTGTGAATATCCTAATTGATGCATTAGGCCAAAGAATGCCAAAAGCATGCAAACTGTGTAAGGTGTGGTATAGCATATTAATCCACAAAACCTAATCAGAAAATGTGCTGCATGCAACATTCCGACCCACCCACAGTGTGCTGAGGTAATGCAAGATATGAGAAAAGATACAAGAATTTTTTGCTCAACATGTCTATCATGGATAGACAAGTGTTATTAAATCAAGATTGAATGTACAAATAGCTGAGGATGAAGAAGAAGAAGAAGAAGAAGAGGAGAGGAGAAGAAGAAGAAGAGGAAAACGGAAGAGAGTAAACAAACTGAAATGACAGAAAAAATAAGGAAAACAAAGAACAAGATAAAAGTATTGATGCAGAGATACTCATTGATACTACATATGAGGCAATAAAGCAGCATACCTACGAAGAAATAAATTACGATATAACAACACAAAAGAAAATCCCGAAGAGGCTCTACCCAGATCTACACAATGACGGGAAAGAGGAAAAAAATAGACAAAAAAGATAAATTCTGCAACCTTTTGAAAAGAGGGAATTGCAGATTTGGAGAAAGATGTTACACAAACATCCTAAGGGTATGTCACAACTATGAAAATATATGGTAAATGTGCATACCTAGATGGCTATGAGGATGATTGCAGAGATCTGCATCCAAAAATATGCAAAAACCTAAAAGGAAGAAAAGGATGTAAGTTCGACAAAAAATGTAAATATATGCACCCTATAGCCATGAATCACAATCCAATAAATAACCAATCAAGCAATAAATCCAAAATAAGAAAGAAAAAATAAGGAGAGGAATAAAGAATATCAGGTAAAAAGAAAAAAGCAAGCCATCAACGAGATATGCAGAGGTGTCAGCAAAAAATTTCAAAGCAACAGCTCCAAGATTCTACTCAAGAGATAATAACTGTATTTATTATGCAAGAGGATATTGCAGATACGGAGAAAATTGCAGATTCAGACACAAAATGAATAACTATGATGAAGGAAGGTAAAATATTATAGAAAAGTTGGATTTTTTAATGTCTGAATTTCTGGAAATGAAAACAAGAACAACATCCAGAACAGGAAAGAGACATGGGAAAATCCTTATTATTACCAATATTAAATGAAGGAGAAAACACGCAAACCATCATAGTGATGAATGCGCAGGGTTTAGTTTACGAGTAACTCAAAAGAAAATAGAGTACTTAGAAGAACTAACCCAAATTGAAAAGAAAATAGATATGATATAATTGAAACCTGGTATTCCCAAGAGACTGGGAATGATGATTAAATAAAAGGGTTCCAACTTATAGATCAGATAGAAAAAAATAGGATCAAAGGGGACCGCCATATATGGGAAAGACAAAAAACAAGGAAAAATATATAGTATAAAAAAAAAAATAGAAATATAAGTAACTAAGAATGTGAACTAATAGCGGTAGAATTTGAATCTGAAAAATTAATGAACATAGTCAATATATAGACCTCCTAATACTAAAGAGTTTGACTTAATAATAGAAAAATTGGATGATATATGTAGAAATCACAAAGACTGGACTATTCTCCTATCTGGAGACTTCAACTTTCCTTTCGTAGACTGGAAAGAACGAATAGGAGATTGGATGGATACTTATACATATAAAAAAGAGAGTAATAGTAGTGCAGAAGATAAGAGGCAATTCGAAAAGCTATTAGATATGCTACTAGAATACAACATTCAACAAATAAATCACCTGCCAACAAGAAGGAAAATACTTTAGACCTAGCATTTGTGAACGAGATGAATTATGTTAAAGAAATAATAGTTTATAATGCGAGTATTTCAGACCATAATGTCATAGAATTAACATCCATTCCAAAGCAAGTGAAAACAGAGATAAGCAAGAAATGAAAAAGTGGGAAGGATATGGAAAAATACAACTTCTACAGTAAAAATATAAAATGGTCAGAATAAATGAAGAATTAACAAAGATTGGGTATAACATTTTCGTAAGTGATGACATAAAGGTAAATACGGAGATATTATATAAAATATTAGAGAAAATAGTGGTAAATATATACGAAGAAGAAAAGTAAACATCAGTCATGCATACCAAGAGACAGAAGGATCTTGTTCCAGAAAATCAGAAAGTGGAAAAAAGGTCTTGCAAAAGAAAAAATGCATGGGAAGTTATAGAACTAAAAAGTAAGATAGAAAATGCAGAACAAAAGATTATACAATCAAAAGAAAATGAAAAACGGGACTTGGAAGAAACAACCCTATTAAATATCAAGCAAAATCCCAAGCAAAATATATACTCCCATACGCGAAGAAGATGAATAAAAGAAGAATAGAATAGGCCCTCTAAGAATTGAGGAGATTAAACGAATGAAAAAAAGGAAATTTGCAACATATTGGCAGAACGATATAAGAGAGAATTCACCCCTAGAATAGATAATGAAGATAATGATATAGAAGTAAGGGATGAAAATAGTGAATATTTAGCTGACATAGATATTAATGAAGCTGATATTGTGCAGGCTATTAATGAGATTAAAAATGGAGCTGCAGCAGGGCCTGATGGAGTTCCTGCTATTTTGTTAAAGAAAGTAGTTTCATTCTATCGCAAAGCCACTTGCAATATTATTAAGACAAAGTGTAGATACAGGCAAGATTTATGATGAGCAAAAAATTAGCATATATCACCCCTACTTTCAAAGTGGATCAAGACTAGGAGGCAAGTAATTATAAGGCCTGTGAGTCTAACTCATCATATTATGAAAGTGTATGAAAGGGTAATGAAGAAAAATATTTCTGAAACATTTAATAAAAAAATAATTTGTTTAATATAGGACACATGGTTTGTTTCGTACGCGGAAAAAGTCACAAACCCAACTGTTAGTCCACCGTGAGAACTATTCAAAAATATGAAAAGCGGAAATGAAACAGACGTGGTTTTATCTAGACTTTTGCAAAAGCTTTTGACAAGGTAGACCATAATATATTAGCGAAGAAAATTAGAAAAACACACTATCGTGGATAAAGTAGGAAGATGGTTAAAAGAATTTTTACACAACAGAAAACAGATAGTTATTGCAAACGATGAAAAAGAAATCGATGAAGCCAAGGTAATATCCGGTGTGCCGCAAGTACGATGTTAGCTGCAATACTGTTTTTATATGATTGAAGACATAGACAGTAATGTTAAGGATTCGGTAGTGAGTAGTTTTTGTTTTTGCAGATGACACAAGAATAAGTAGAGAAATTACTTGTGATGAAGATATGAACGCTCTACAAAGAGACCTTAACAAAGTATATGATTGGGCCCCCCCCCAGAGGTAAATAGGATGGTATTTAACTCTGATAACTTTGAATCAATAATTATGGATACAGAGAAAGCTATATGCATATAGGGGACCTAATAATGAGACAATCACAAATAAGGAATGCAGTTAAAGACCTTGGTGTGATGATGAATAGGAACATGTTATGCAATGATCAAATAGCAATTCTGCTGGCAAAAATGTAAAGCAAAAATGGGAATGTTGTTACTGGCACTTCAAAACAAGAAAAGCTGAACACATGATTATGCTTTATAAAACATATGTTCGTTAGTCCACTTGAATATTGCAATATGATATGGTACCCACACTATCAAAAGGATATTGCACAAATAGAGATGTACAAAAAGGTCCTTTACAGCTAGAATAGAAGAAGTTAAGGACCTTGACTACTGGGAAAGACTACAATCCTTAAATTAATATAGTCTAGAAAGGAGAGAGAACGCTACATGATAATTCAGGCATGGAAACAGATAGAAGGAATAGCAGAAAACATCATGGAACTAAAAATATCAGAAAGAGCAAGCAGAGGTAGATTAATAGTGCCCAAAATTATACCAGGAAAAATAAGGAAAGCACACAGGATATTAATCCACTACGCACCAGCATCGATAATGCAGCGTCTATTCAATGCGTTGCCAGCTCATGAGGAATATATCAGGAGTGAGCGTAGATGTGTTTAAGAATAAGCTTGACAAATATCTAAAACTGCATCCCAGACCATCCAAGATTGGAAGATGCAAAATATACCGGAAGATGTATTAGCAACTCTCTGGTAGACATTAGAGGTGCCTACACTGAGGGACCTGGGGCAACCAAGAACGAACTGTAAGGTCTGTAAGGTAAGGTCTCTCTCTCTCTCTCTCTCGCTGCCACCATTTCTCTGTCTGTCTGTCTGTCTCTCTCTCTCAAGCTGAGGATGAAAATTGAAAATGGTTGCGGAGAGACACGAGAGAAAGTGGAACGTTGTACCAAATCTCTCTCTCTCTCTCTCTCTCTCTCTTCTCTCTCTCTCTCTCTCTCTCTCTCAGATGTCTTGAAGGAGCTTGAGAAACTTCCAGGCTTCGGGACGTTCTATTGCCCAATTGTAGTGGTTGGGATGCGCCGAAGTTTCAGCCATCATGGGGAGAATCTACCGACATGATTTCTCCTAATATGCTGCTTATTTCCTCCTCTCGAGCCGTTACTCAAGTTTGTGCTTCGTTGTACGTGAAGGGTAACTCTCTCTCTCTCTCTCTCTCTCTCTCTGTGTGTGGAAGACTTTAAAAGAAAGCTAGACAAAATCATTAGGACACTGTGAATGCACAGTAAAACTGCTCCTTCAGATAAGTGATCACACGATGTCTCCTCTTATGATAGGACTAACAAATCTTTTAACTCCTTGTAACTCTCTCTCTCTCTCTCTCTCTCTCTCTCTCTCTCTCTCCTTCCTTATTTCTCTGTCTCTGTCTTTCAACTCCCTCTCTCCCTCTGTCTAATGCATATATATATATATATATATATATATATATATATTATATATATAATCTATATATATATTTATATTATATACATTACATATATACATATATATATATATATCTATATGATATATATATATATATATATATATATATATATGTATGTATTTGTAATGTATGGATAGAATATAAATAAATAAATATATATATATATATATATATATAATATTATATATATTTATTTATTTATATTATATACATTACATATATACATATACTATATATATATATATATATATATATATATATAGATATATATATATGTATGTATGTATGTATGTAATGTATGTATGTATGTATATATATATATATATAGTATATATATATATATATATCATATATTATATATATATGTATGTAATGTATGTATGTATAGTATGTATGTTATGTAATATATATATATATCTATCTATCTATATCTCTACTATATATATATATATTTGTATTATACACACACTAAACACCACGCACATATACATGTGCGGTGTGTGCGTGTGTGCATATAATATAAATACTATACACTATATACGTCAGTTATATGCAGCACCATAAGATTTACATCTTAAAGACATACTACATTAGTCATACGCGAAATATATGACACATTGGTTATCCAAATCTTAAGAAAAACACTAATACTGAAATATAAAAACTAATAAAAAACTTTTAAAACACAATACGTTCCATCTCGGCTTTGAGGAATAAAAAAGAAATAAAAAAAAAATTAAAAAACATAAAATGTCAGATTTATTGATCCACGACAATCAATACGTGACATTTCTATCGAATGATCGCGTCTCCAAAACGAAGGTTTCGTTCCCCGGCGAAAGTTAAAACATTAGAAAGCGAAGAGAGGTTTTTTTTTTTTGCTTTTTTTTTTACTTTCTCTCCCCCTACCTTTCTATCCCCCACCCCAGCCCCCAACCCCCCCCCCCAAACCCCCCCCCCCCGCCCCCCCCCCCCCCCCCCCCCCCCCCCCCCCCCCCCCCCCCCAACACCTCCCACGTCCGATACTGACATGATTTGATGGAAGTTGGCCCCAACGAAGAAGCGTTCATGTTTTTGCATTAGTAGCTTTTATTTTTATTTTTGTTTATTGAATATAAGATCCTGTGTGATTTCCTATTAGGAATACCAATGGATGATATGTAGGTAAAATAGGAAAATCAATAGCATAAACAAAAATTAGATATAAAGGGGAAAAAATACCAAAAAAATCAGTCATAAACAAAAATAGAAGTAAGGAATAAAAAAAAAGATAATTAGCAAAAAAAATCACAGGAAAGTAAAATGAATACTAAGGTAAAACAAACAAATACAATATCGCTGACATAAGCAATAATAGGCGTAAGGCTAAAAAAAAAACAGAAAAAACACAGGCATATAAAAA
>NC_061089.1:68703235-68708235 GCF_015104395.2 Macrobrachium nipponense
ATTATGGAAAGGCTTTATATCCCTGGAAGGAGCAACGGGCGGCAGGATACGATTAGGGTATAATACCATCCTTCGAATATATTGGACGCTTCGTGGTAGTACCGGTATCCTTTGTGAATTCTATGAGTTGTGCACGAATGTGTTCGCGGGTGGAATTGGATGATGGTGGCACTGCTTAAAAATTGCCTGAGTGCCTGCTTGCTTTTGTGAAATTGCTTGCTTTCGTCGCTTTCATATGAAGGTTACAGGGGTCAGAAAAGGATGCCTTTAGTTTGGTGGTTTAGAAATTTTATACGTTCTTCGAAATTTCCTTCGAATTGTATCCATGAATTTTATTTTCATTTTCAAGTCTGTGGTAAGCACAGCGTGGCAGCTAACTATTACAGTTAATAATCATAAATCGGTAATCGGTTTAGATAACGGTATTTACGTAGAAAAAATAACTATTTTATCAAGTTATTGTGTACTTTTTAAATATAAATAATATTAGATCGCTGATTGGTTTAAATAAGGGTATTTACGTGGAAAAAATAACTTTAATCAAGTTATTATGCACGTGTTTTAAAATAATCATAGATCGGTGATTGGTTTAGATTAGGTTATTTTCGTAGGGAAAAATAACCATTTTATCAAGTTATTTTGTACGTTTCTTTAAATGAATAATCATAGATCGCTGATTGGTTTAAATAAGGGTATTTTCGTAGGAAAAATAACCATTTTATCAAGTTATTATATACGTTTTTTAAATAAATCATCATAGATAGCTAATTGGTTTTCATGAGGGTATTTTCGTAGAAAAAATAACTATTTTATCAAGTTGTTCTGTACGTTTTTTCAAATAAATAATCATACATCGCTGATTGGTTTAAATTATGGTATTTTTAGAAAAAAATGACCATTTTATTAAGTTATTATGTACGTTTTTTAATAAATAATCATAGATCGTTGATTGGTTTCTAACAGAATATAATTGAAAGCAATCATAAATGCCATACGCATGAAAATAAGTTGCTATATATTCCCTTTAATATGATAAATTCCTCAGCTTTCTCTTGATTCTGGAATTTTCATAAATGATTTTGGAAGAAAAAAAAATTTTTTTTTGCACAATCATTAAAATTTTAGTAGGATTGCTTTCTATTTAAAAGAGACCGATTCCATTTCAGTGACATATGGAATATTCCAAGCCATTGTTCCCTGTGATGAAACACACGCATGCATATATATATATATATATATATATATATATATATATAATATATATATATATATATATATATCTATATATATATATATATATGTATATATATATACATATACATACTATATATATATATATATATATATATATATATATATATATATTATATATATATATATATCCAGCAAAACGTCTTTGAAAGAGGTCTGGAAAAAAATACAAATAAAGTTATAGAAAAAACCTCCGACGACAAAATCCAGCAAAAAAGGCCTGGAAAAAACTGAAAATAAAGTTATAGAAAAAACTTCCAGACGACAAAACCCAGCAAAACCATCTTTTCCATATACTTTTCTGTGGTCACCAAAATAGATAAATAAATAAACAAATAAATAAATAGATAAAATTACAGCTTTTTAACTCTATGACAAATCACTTCTTCGACCATCATACCCAAGTCGGGCTAAGGTATCAGATCAGTCATATATACCTCCCAACCTGCCCCCATTCCCTGCCCCCCTCTACTCTCCACCAGCACCAGTATTACCAAATAACTGGATTGAAGACACAACAAACATCATTTCGCAAACGACAAAAAAAGGGGAAAAAAAATTCCAGACCACAAAATCCAGCAAAACCGTCTTGGAAAAAAGGCTTGGAAATAAAAGAGTAGAAAATAAACTTATAGCAAAACTTCCAGATGACAAAATCCAGCAAAAATGCTGGAAAAAAAGCAGAAAATAAAGTTATAGAAAAAACTTCCAGACGACAAAATCCAGCAAAACCGTCTTTGAAAAAAGGCCTGGAAAAATAAAGCATAAAATAAAGTTATAGTGAAGATTTCCATATGACAAAATCCAGCAAAACGTCTTTGAAAGAGGTCTGGAAAAAAATACAAAATAAAGTTATAGAAAAAAACCTCCAAACGACAAAATCCAGCAAAAAAGGCCTGGAAAAAAACTGAAAATAAAGTTATAGAAAAAACTTCCAGACGACAAAACCCAGCAAAACCATCTTTGGAAAAAGGCCTGGAAAGCAAAACATAAAAAACCTAGAAAATAAAGTTATAGAAAAAACCTCCAAACCACAAAATCCAGCAACAGCAAAACCTTCTCTGGAAAAAGGCCTGGGAATAAAAATATAAAAAAACCAGAAAATAAACTTATAGAAAAAACTTCCAGACGACAAAATCCAGCAAAACCGTCTTTGAAAAAAGGCCTGGGAATAAGAATATAAAAAACCCAGAAAATAAAGTTATAGAAAAAACTTCCAGACGACAAAATCCAGCAAAACCATCTTTGGAAAAAGGCCTGGGAATAAAAGTATAAAAAAACCCGGGAAATAAAGTTATAGAAAGACACTTCCTCTTAGGCCAAAAACACGGGAGGAGGAATTCCCGTGAGCCTACTACGACTAGGCTGCTCCTGCTTCTGGGCGAGCGTGTAAAGAGTTAAACTGAGACTATCATTTGCAAGGTGTCAGAGAGAAATGGGAGCGTTTGTTGCAACGGCGGAGCATTTGTGTTTTCCCGTGACATTCCGACTCGGCGAGGACGCTCCCCAATTTCGCTAAATGCTGCAGGCCCGGCGAGAGAGAGAGAGAGAGAGAGAGAGAGAGAGAGAGAGAGAGAGGGTTTCTCAGATCGTCGTTGTATTACAGGATTGTCAGGTATTTTCGTCGTTCACAGGCAATGGCTGTTGATACGAATATGCGTAAAGATGTTAAGGTAGATTAGTTACAAGTAGTCATAAAAAGAAAATGAAGAGTTTTTATTATAACAAATTTGATAGACGTTGTCAATCAATGACCAAATGAACTAAAAACGGCTTATTGTTAAGTATATCTTCTTGTTTTCGAGAGAGTGTCAAATATATTCTTTTTCTTTGAGATGTTTTAATCTTTTGACCAGCTATATAATATCTACTTGCATGCTCATTCAGGTATTATTTTGAATAACTTATGATGTATACATACACGTTGGTTACTTATACTTACTTGACATATATAAAACAACTACAATATAGTATATATATATATATATATATATATATATATATATATGTATATACATATATATATATATATATATATATATATATATATATATATATATATATATATATATCCATAGTAACGTCATTTCTTTATTTGCAATTGCTGACGTTGCAAGACATCTGTCTATCATCAGAGCTGGAATAATACATTAAAATATAAATATGAAAACAGACTCATACTTAAAATTACAACCAGAATATAAAACAAATTTATGTGTGTGTGAGAGAGAGAGAGAGAGAGAGAGAGAGAGGAGAGAGACAGACAGACAGACAGACAGACAGAGACAGATATATATATACATATATATATATATATATATATATATATATATATATAATATATATATATATATATACTATATATATATATATATATATATATATAATATAGTATATATATAATATATAATATATAATTCCTGGATTATTCTTGTTGCACAACCTATTTCAGTTTGCAGTGTATAATCAATTTTCTATCTTATTTTTAATCTAACACTCCCTTAACGCTGTAAAAGCTACAAAAACCAGCAGATATCTGTAACAGATGGGAGGGCAGTAATAACCAGATAACTCCAGCTACTCTTCAGTGCTTTCCAAGCGTAGATAAATTTATTGTCACCTCCGAGACGCTCTGAAAAACTTATTGAACTCAAAAGCAAAAACAATTAACTTGCTCTGATCAGTACTGAACCGGCAGTTTGGTTGGCCTTCCAGACTTCGTGGTAGAGACCCAGTACCCAGGTGCCGTGCCCGAGTCAGGTAGACCGATACTCAAGTCAGTCTGTGAATTAGCCAGAATCCTATTGTCCTCCCTGCATCCTTTATCTCTTAGCAATCGGATCCTTCAGCTTGGTTAGCTAAGGAACCATTGCTCTGCTTAGAGGGAGTAGAGTTTCTGCGTACGAGGTAAAAGAAATTTGGAGTGATTTTTTTTTAAATCACTAAATTTGACAATTCTCAGTCACTCGTATGGGAATTATTCGTAACCTTGATAAAACTTCGTCTTGAAAAGTTTACCAGTTTGTAAAGGTTACTTTTGTATTTGTTATGTACTTCCTCTTGCTGTGAAACTCAAGTCACCTTAATGTCTTATCGTAAAATGGTCACTCATTCGGAAGTTGCTTTTTCAAGTAATTGAGAATTAGCTGTCAGATTTTCCTGACTGCAATCAGAATTTCACATTTAGAATTGTTACGTCTATAATGAATAACGATTATGTCATTCAAAGTTCACATACGGATAATTACAATTCCATTTTACGAAAAACACAGTTCTTGAAATTATTTTTCTTTCTGTTTACAAAAACAAAAGATTAAATCATTCATTTAGAAATTAAAAACAACAGTATTCTTGGTATCAAACTTCGTTCTACGTACAAAATCAAAAGATGAAGTCATTCTTTGAAAAAAATTATTCATCAAATTCAATCTCTTTACTTCATTCTGGGATTAAAAACCAAATATAAAATCATTCATTATTGAAGAAAATAATTTATTAAAACCGACCGCCCTTAAGGAAACTATCATTGTCAAGTTTTGATAACTATCTAAATTAAAAAAGCAACGTTAGTAAAAATCAGACTTCATTCTTCGTAGAAAACCAACAGATAAAACCATTCATTGAAAGTGTAATAAATTGAAAATCGACCGCCTCTGAGAAATATTATGAAAACAAGACTAACGATTTAAATCAATGCAACGTAGTTCTCCCCACATGTTCCCCCAAACTCCACCCCCCCTCTCAACCGC
>NC_061089.1:68713235-68738235 GCF_015104395.2 Macrobrachium nipponense
GAATCTGAAAAATTAATGAACATAGTAATATATAGACCTCCTAATTACTAAAGAGTTTGACATAATAATTGAAATTGGATGATATATGTAGAAATCACAAGGACTGGACTATTCTCCTATCTGGTGACTTCAACTTATACATATAAAAAAGAGAGTAATAGTAGTGCAGAAGATAAGAGGCAATTCGAAAAGCTATTAGATATGCTACTAGAATACAACATTCAACAAATAAATCACCTGCCAACAAGAAAGGAAAATACTTTAGACCTAGTATTTGTGAACGAGATGAATTATGTTAAAGAAAAATAATAGTTTATAATGCGAGTATTTCAGACCATAATGTCATAGAATTAACAGTTCATTCCAAAGCAAGTGAAAACAGAGATAAGCAAGAAATGAAAAAGTGGGAAGGATATGGAACAATACAACTTCTACAGTAAAAATATAAAATGGTCAGAAATAAATGAAGAATTAAACAAAGATTGGGAGGATAACATTTTCGTAAGCGATGACATAAGGGTAAATACGGAGATATTATATAAAATATTAGAGAAAATAGTGGATAAATATATACCGAAGAAGAAAAGTAAACATCATTCATCATACCAAGAGACAGAAGGATCTTGTTCCAGAAAATCAGAAAGTGGAAAAAAGGTCTTGCAAAAGAAAAAAATGCATGGAAAGTTATAGAACTAAAAAGTAAGATAGAAAATGCAGAACAAAAGATTATACAATCAAAAGAAAATGAAAAACGGGACTTGGAAGAAAAAACCCTATTAAATATCAAGCAAAATCCCAAACTATTATACTCATATGCGAAGAAGATGAATAAAAGAAGAATAGAAATAGGCCCTCTGAGAATTGAAGGGAGATTAACGAATTGAAAAAAGAAAAATAAATTTGCAACTACTGGCAGAACGATATAAGAGAGAATTCACCCCTAGAATAGATAATGAAGATAATGATATAGAAGTAAGGGACGAAAATAGTGAATATTTAGCTGACATAGAAATTAATGAAGCTGATATTGTGCAGGCAATTAATGAATTAAAAATGGAGTTGCTGCAGGGCCTGATGGAATCCCTGCTATTTTGTTAAAGAAAGTAGTTCATTCTATCGCAAAGCCACTTGCAATATTATTAAGACAAAGTGTAGATACAGGCAAGATTTATGATGAGCACAAATTAGCATATATCACCCCTACTTTCAAAAGTGGATCAAGACTAGAGGCAAGTAATTATAGGCCTGTGAGTCTAACATCACATATTATGAAAGTGTATGAAAAGGTAATGAAGAAAAATATTATGAAACATTTAATAAAAAATAATTTGTTTAATATAGGACAACACGGTTTCGTACCCGGAAAAAGTGCACAAACCCAACTGTTAGTCCACCGTGAGAACATATTCAAAAATATGAAAAGCGGAAATGAACAGATGTGGTTTATCTAGACTTTGCAAAAGCTTTTGACAAAGTAGACCATAATATATTAGCGAAAGAAAATTAGAAAACACAATATCGTGGATAAAGTAGGAAGATGGTTAAAAGAATTTTTACACAACAGAAAACAGATAGTTATTGCAAACGATGAGAAATCGGATGAAACCAAGGTAATATCCGGTGTGCCACAAGGTACGGTGTTAACTGCAATACTGTTTGTTATTATGATTGAAGACATAGACAGTAATGTTAAGGATTCGTAGTGAGTAGTTTCCGCTGATGCCAGAATAATAGAGAAATTACTTGTGAAGAAGATAGGAACGCCTCTACAAAGAGACCTTAACAAAGTATATGATTGGGCAGAGGAAAATAGGATGGTATTTAACTCTGATAAATTTGAATCAATAAATTATGGAGACAGAGAAGGAAAGCTATAATGCATATAGGGGACCTAATAATAAGACAATCACAAATAAGGAAGCAGTTTAAAGACCTTGGTATGATGATGAATAGGAACATGTTATGCAATGATCAAATAGCAATTCTTTTGGCAAAATGTAAAGCAAAAATGGGAATGTTGTTACGGCACTTCAAAACAAGAAAAGCTGAAACACATGATTATGCTTTATAAAAACATATGTTCGTAGTCCACTTGAATATTGCAATATGATATGGTACCCACACTATCAAAAGGATATTGCACAATTAGAGAGTGTACAAAGGTCCTCTACAGCTAGAATAGAAGAAGTTAAGGACCTTGACTACTGGGAAAGACTACAATCCTTAAAATTATATAGTCTAGAAAGGAGAAGAGAACGCTACATGATAATTCAGGCATGGAAACAGATAGAAGGAATAACAGAAAATATCATGGAACTAAAAATATCAGAAAGAGTCAAGCAGAGGTAGATTAATAGTGCCCAAAACAATA
This sequence comes from Macrobrachium nipponense, assembly GCF_015104395.2. Lineage (NCBI taxonomy): Eukaryota > Metazoa > Arthropoda > Malacostraca > Decapoda > Palaemonidae > Macrobrachium > Macrobrachium nipponense. The sequence continues at coordinate 68,715,607 of NC_061089.1, forward strand.
CCAGGAAAAATAAGGAAGCACACAAGCACACCGGACATTAATCCACAAACGCACCAGCATCGATAATGCAGCGTCTATTCAATGCGTTGCCAGCTCATCTGAGGAATATATCAGGAGTGAGCGTAGATGTGTTTAAGAATTAAGCCTCGACAAATATCTAAACTGCATCCCAGACCATCCAAGATTGGAAGATGCAAAATATACCGGAAGATGTACTAGCAACTCTCTGGTAGACATTAGAGGTGCCTCACACTGAGGGACCTGGGGCAACCCGAACGAACTGTAAGGTCTGTAAGGTAAGGTCTCTCTCTCTCTCTCTCTCTCTCTCTCTCTCTCTCTCTCTCTCTCTCAGTGGCAGCATTCAAAAAAAAATTTCATTTTACACATTTTAGTAATGAAAAAACTCTCTCTCTCTCTCTCTCTCTCTCTCTCTCTCCTCTCTCTCTCTCTCTCTATCTCTATCTATCTATCTACCTATCTCTCTCTCCTCTCTCTCGTCTCCCTCTCTCTCTCTCTCTCTCAGTGTCAGCATTCACAATATATTTTTAACTTCATTTTACTTTTTATTTTATCAAGGAGAAAACCTCTCTCTCTCTCTCTCTCTCTCTCTCTCTCTCTCTCTCTCTCTCCGTCCCAATATTCCTAAAATATTTCATTCCTTACTTTACATAATTTAGTAGAGACGGGATAAAAGATTAGTTTCCTAATCTCAAAATTCAAGTTGGCTTCGTATGAAGCATTCTTTCCTCTCTCTCTCTCTCTCTCTCTCTCTCTCTCTCTCTCTCTCTCTCTCTCTCTCTCTCTAACCTACGCAGGGGCATAACTGCATCCAATCTTTCTTATTAGCATAAATCCTGTTGTTACAGAGGACCTGATTTTGAAAGTTGCTTTTTTAAGAATTCGAAATTTCTTTTCGCATTTTGAAATATTTTTTTAAAGCTGTAGAGCATCTTACGATGTTTGTTGTTTAAACGTATTCTTTTATTATTTTTTTTTTTAAACTGTAGAACACCATAGGATGCTTGGTGTCTTAAATTACTTTTTTTTAATTTATTATTTTTTTGGAAAATCTGTAGACACCATACGATGCTTGGTGTACTTTTTTTTATTTATTTATTATTTTTTTGGAAAGCTGTAGAACACCATACGATGCTTGTTGTCTTAAAATTATTTTTTATCATTTCGAAAGCTGTAGAACATCATACAATTGTTATCTTTAAAATTATATATATATATATATATATATATATATATATATATCTATATATATATATCTATATAATATTATATTATATATATATATAATATATATATATATATATATATATATATATATATATAATATAGTAGTTTTTAAGACCTAACGGCAGACAGAAAAAATGAGGACAAAGTCATCTTAGTAGTTTCCTTTTACAGACAATCAAAAAGAAAAATCAGACTTATATAGAACAACGATAACACTTCCGCAAAGCAGTCAAAATTATTAATTAAATGACAACGCTGAACTACATTTTAAAGTTTAAACACACACGCAAAATGTCAGCCATGATCTGTTGTTCATTACGAAACAGGGTGGGCATAATTTATGTGCATGAATAAAAGTAATTGCATATTTCTTTTAAGCGGGTAGATTCTCCGTGGCATTTTGAAAATGTCAAATAATTGATTTAGCTAACATTTAAAAACCGGAGCATTTTTTTCTTTTATTTTTTTAGGCAGTTCTGCATTTTGAACTTCATGCCATTTTCATGCATAAATTACAAATGTATTTCACTCTTGCGTGGAAGATTTTGAACTGGATTTGAGGCTTTGTAATTTACTTATATATTTAATTACATTCCTATTTATTCATTTGTTTATTTATTTATTTATTTATTTATTTATTTATTTATTTATTTATTTATTTATTTATTTGTTCGCAAATCGCATCGAGGTATATATATAAAGGTTCCTTCATTTGTACTAGGCATCATATTTTTTTTTTCCAAATTCATTTCAATCCCTCAATTACCAATTTAATCTGTCGTATTATTAATGCGGACTTTATCCATGTTCAGTCATTAACTATAGGCCTCCTTGAAAACGAATTTAAAAAAAACATTAATAAATCTACTCCAGAGATTAATAAATAATGAGAAAGTAACTAGTCTTCCCCAAGAAACTTTTTTTAGACAACAAGGTTTTTGTAGCACAGGTAGAAATTATGTTTCTGTATAATATAACTAATTATTTTCCTGGTAATACAAATAAATTATTTTCTAGGTGATCCGAATTAACTATATTTTCTTGGTTATACAAAAAATATCTAGTAATACATATAAATTATTTTTTAGGTAAAACAAATAAATAATTTCACAGATTATATACATAAATTACATTTCCAGGTAAAACAGATACATTATATTTCCAGGTAAAACAAATAAATTGTATTTCCAGGTAATACAAATAAATTACATTTCCAGGTAAAACAAATTCATTATATTTCCAAGTAAAACAAAAAAACAAATACATTATTTCACAGATAATACAAATAAATTACATTTCCAGGTAAAACAAATAAATTACATTACCAGGTAAAACAAATAAATAATGTTTTAAGATAAAACAAATAAAATATATTTCCAGGTAAAACAGATAAATTATATTTCCAGACAATACAAATAAATTATATTTCCAGATAAAACAAATAAATTACATTTCCAGGTAAAACAAATAAATTATATTTCCAGACAATACAAATAAATTCCAGCTAATGCAAAATCCATTACATTTCCAGATAAAACAAATGAATGATATTTCCAGACAATATAAATATATTCCAGCTAATACAAAATCCATTACATTTCCAGGTAACGCACATAAAGCACATTCCACAAATAAATCACATTTCCAGGTAATACAAATAGATTGCATTTCCAGGTGATTATACTTCTCATATCGCCAGTTTAGGACGAAATAAAAATCGGATATTGGCTGACCACTCCTCGACCGCTCAGTCACGCTGTCAATCGCTCAATCAACAGGAATGCCTTCCTTCCCGCCATCGCTGCCCTTTCTGGAATCTGACGGCTTATTAATAAACCGATACTTTGGAGGGAAATAATAGGAGTTATAGATTTATTGGAAAGGCGAGAAATTTACAGGAGGGCGGCGAGTATCGGCAGGAGAGAGAGAGAGAGAGAGAGAGAGAGAGAGGGACTAATCACTTGGAAGGTATTCCTCCTTACTTACCGTTGTTGATTGTCCTCGAGGAGAGAGAGAGAGAGAGAGAGAGAGAGAGAGAGAGAGAGAGAGAGGAACTAATCACTTGGAAGGTATTCCTCCTTACTTTTCCGTTGTTGATTGTCCTCGGAGAGAGAGAGAGAGAGAGAGAGAGAGAGAGAGAGACTAATCACTTGGAAGGTATTCTTCTTCTTCTTCTTCTTCTTCTTCTTCTGAGAGAGAGAGAGAGAGAGAGAGAGAGAGAGAGAGAGAGAGAGAGAGAGAAAGAAATCGCATGAAGAACACCACTCGACAAGACCTTCAGAACATACGAATAACATATTGCAAATTTGAACAACCCTCCCTCATATCAATAATATTCCAGGTGTTCCAGATTTTCCAGTCCACTTGACAATCTCCCCGATACAACACGCCACGGTCACCTTATCCAACAGAGACATAATCACGACTCTCTGCATTAATTCCCAATCCCCGTGACTTCTGGGCAGTGGATCTACTAGAAGAACATCTCTTAATAAGTGAGCTCTCTCTCTCTCTCTCTCTCTCTCTCTCTCTCAGCGCCCTTCTCATCTTCCTGACGAATAACTCGTTCAGTAATCTGTAAGTCATAGAACTCCTTCCTATCCCTAGCTCTCAGAAAAGATCGAGTGCTGTGATTATTATTAGCTTTAAGGGGAGGATAGTTCCCATTTCCATATTCACCAGTTCTTGGTGGATCTATATTTAATAATGACGTTTCATAGTTTATTCAGCGTTTATCCAGTGGGAGATTCAGAGGAGAATGTTCTATGGTCCTTATTGGAGTTGATATCCTACCAGCTTAGTGGGTTGTATGGTACGTTAGTGGAGCTGATATCCTACCAACTTAGTGGGTCGTATGGTACGTTAGTGGAGATGATATCCTACCAGATTAGTGGGCTGTATGGTACGTTAGTGGAACTGATATCCTACCAGTCAAGGAAATTAGAAGATATGGTTGTAGTAGCATGGTTGTAGGCCAGTATATTATTTACTGTATATTTTTTTAAATTGTAATTTCATCATATAGTCAGACTTCTTTTCAACTGATTTGCCTATGGTATAAAAATGCGTTTTCAGTTAATGAACTTAAAGTTCCTGTTGGCTGTTATGCACTGTATTCCAGCCAGATGTGTGTGTGTGTGTGTGTTGTGTATATATAATATATATATATAATATATATATATATATATATATATATATATATATATTAATATATACAGTTTTTGCCACGGAGGAAAAAAATGAAAAAGCGAGATAGCCAAGCACTTTCGGTCTGAGTAAAGGGTCGAACTAGACCGAAAGTCCTTGGCTATCTCGTTTTTTCATTTTTTTCCTTTCATGGCAAAAACCTTTATTTATACATAGCATCACGTTTTAATATACTTCGTGATCAAGTTATTCATATACTATATAATATATATATATATATATATATATATATATATATATATATATATATATATATATATATCGAGCTACAATGTCCTTTAATATCTAATTCGCTCTACCTCGAATATATTTTCATATATGCTTAACCGAAGGGGAATTTTTTTCTCGATAATAGACTTGCCTGGATCGGGGCGCGACCCCGGGATCCTTTCAAATCCCAGGAACGTCAGTGAAGCTTTTACCTACTACACTAAAGCTTCACTGACGTTTCCTGGATTTGAAAGGATCCCGGGATCGCGCCCCGATCCAGGCAAGTCTATTATCGAGAAAAATTCCCTTCGGTTAAGCATATATGAAAATATATTAATTCCGAGGTAGAGCGAATTAGATATTAAAGGACATTGTAGCTCGATATATGTATATGAATCACGGAAAAGTGATATGACTTATATATAGATATATATATATATATATATATATATATATATATATTATATATATATATATACATACATACATACATACATACATACATACATATACATACATACACATAGATACTCGATAGACCTTCATATGAAGTACCAATGAACAAGCAATCACCATCCAAAGTAGATTAAACTCAGGTGCGTTGAAGGGTTTTAGTATACGGACAGTGTCCAACTCAACACTAATAAATAATAATTATACTGTCACCCAAATGACGTAAGGCAACTATAAGGTCGGCGTAGGAGGTTGAACAACCAACATTTGCAGATGAGAACCATATACTCAAGTCAATCAAGTAAGTCATAATTGCAAGGGTGGGATGGTGAATTGGCCCCTTCCCCCTTTTCCATTTATTGAGAGGGAAAAATCAGGAGAGAGAGAGAGAGAGAGAGAGAGAGAGAGAGAGAGAGAGAGAGAGCCCTTCCATTGAATCCATAAAGAAAAGAGAGAGAGAGAGAGAGAGAGAGAGGAGGAATTTCCTTGGAAAATCCATAATGAGAGCGAGAGAGAGAGAGAGAGAGATCCCTTAGAAAGAGAGAGCGAGGAGAGGAGAAAAGAGATGAGAGAGAGAGAGTAGAAGAAGAGAGGAGAGAGAGACCCTTCATGAATCCATAAAGGAGAGAGAGAGAGAGAGAGAGAGCGAGAGAGGCCTTTTCATTGAATCCAATAAGGAAAAGATAGAGAGAGAGAGAGAGCCGAGAGATCCTTTCATTGAATCCATAAAGGAAAAGAGAGAGAGAGAGAGAGAGAGAGAGAGAGAGAGAGAGAGAGAGAGCCGAGAGAGATCCAGAATATAGGAAGAGAGAGAGAGAGAGAGACTTTCCATTGAATCCATAAAGGAGGAGAGAGAGAGAGAGAAGAGAGAGAGAGAGAGAGAGACGTCTTTTTTGAATCCATAAAGGAAAAGGAGAGAGAGAGAGAGAGAGAGAGAGAGAGACGGGAGAGAGGAAGAGATCCTTTCATTGAATCCATAAAGGAAAGAGAGAGAGAGACGAGAGAGAGAGATTTAGAGAGAGAGAGAGAGAGAGTCCATTGAATCCCATAAAGGAAAAGAGAGAGAGAGAGAGAGAGAGAGAGAGAGAGAGAGAAGAGAGGGCCCTTTTATTGAATCCATAAAAGAAAAGATAGACCGACGGACAAACAGAGAGCAAAGGTGGACAAGCTATATATATATATATATATATATATATTATAATATATATATATATATATATATATATATATACATATAGATATACAGAGAGAGGGAGAGAGAGAAGAGAGAGAGAGAAAGAGAGAGAGAGAGAGAGAGATCAAAGTGCTCTATTAATTGTCATGAATATTTTTACAATATTTACACCCACTGGTTGTAGTAGACGGTATTTTATTATCAATAATTCTATATAACGTCCTTCCGTACGTAAGCAAAAAAAAAAAAAAATCGAACGAATTTTACACCCCAATTCCACGTCCATCTGTCCACCTATTGAAGCCGAACCGCTATCTTTTATGTCTTCCAAAACAAACCCTTTCAAAATGCGATTCAATTTTCATGTAATGTCATTATCACTGGTGTAATATGTCCAGCCAGGGTCATCCTGTTGCTATTCTGATTGGCGTTTTTTTTTGTTTCTTTTTTCGTTATTGAAATTCACCTTCTTACCTCATTCGTGGATCTGGACGGACTGTATAAGTGTGTGAGAGAGAGAGAGAGAGAGTGAGAGAGAGAGGCTTGGGGGGGAGGGGGGTTGGGGGAGAGAGACAGAGAGAGACTCTAGTTTTGAAATGTCATAGAGCCTCTTATATAGATATATATATATATACTATATATATATATATATAATAAAAAAAAAATGTTTTTATATATATATATATATATATATATACACATGTGTGTGCGTGTGTATGGCAAACACTGAAACCATGAGAGAGTAGTCATGGGTCATGCAACCTCACTCCAAACGCATTAATGCATAAAATCTTAACAACAAACAGACCTTATTTAGCAAATCGGTAGATGAGAGGTACTGAACTCAGTGCGGCACAGATAGGTAATAGCAGATAGCTCAAGCGACTGAAGAATTTCCGTTAGAAAATAAGGGCTCCCATTCTGCAAGAAACTCGAGGAATTACATCTTCCTAAAGCCCGTCGTATCTGAAATAGTCAAGGTTTTATCTATATGTACAGATTTATCTGGGATCTTTCCCTGACTGATCTGTATCTATGTAATACAGCGAGATCTTTCCCTAGGCATCGTAAACACCCAGTGATCCACATATCACCGACGCCAAAATACATCGTCACAATAAACGCCAGAGATAAATTTCACCGCCCTCGTAGAATTAGTGGCATAAATTCTCCGATATCGCTGACAGTGGATATATATACATACATATATATATCTGTGTATAAAGTTCGCCATTTATTCCGGAATATCTCCGAAATAAAAATAAATTTCTATCTGTTTCATAAAAGTATTCGAGTGACAGAAAACGATTGATTGACACATTTGCGTCGCGTCGTAATTACTCTGTGTCCCGTAAGGGGGGCGGGGGGTTGCCGTCAGTGTACCTCACCCGGTGCACTGTAGGTATTACTCTAGGTTCTTCGACCCCTAGCTGCAACCCCTTTCGTTCCGTTTACTGTACCTCCTTTCATATTCTCTTTCCTCCATCATACTTTCAACAATTGATTCATAGTGCAACTGCTTTGAGGATTTCCTCCTATTACACCTTTCAGACCCTCTTGCTGTCGATTTCTGAATGACCTCATAGGTCCCAGTGCTTGGCTTTTGGCCTAAATTCCATATTCAATGAAGAAAGTTGTTGAAAAGGTATTTTCACGGTACCCAAAGGGTGATTTGACATTTATAGGGTAACTACTTTGAGAGGGAAGAAAGGGTGTTAAAAGTAATTCTACAAATGCTCAATTATAAACATTCTTGAATCATAAGTAGTCAGTTACCACAATCTCTTATTATTATTATTATTATTTTTTTTTTTTATCACAGTCCTCCAATTCGACTGGGTGGTAATTAAAGTGTGGGGTTCCGGGTTGCATCCTGCCTCCTTAAGAGTCCATCACACTTCTTACTATGTGCGCCGTTTCTTGGATCACACTCTTCTGTATGAGTCTTGGAGCTACTTCAGCGTCTAGTTTTTCTAGATTCCTTTTCAGGGATCTTGGGATCGTGCCTAGTGCTCCTATGATTATGGGTACAGTTTCCACTGGCATATTTCCATATCCTTCTTATTTCTATTTTCTGGTCTTGATACTTATCCATTTTTTCCCTTTCTTTCTCTTCAACTCTAGTGTTCCATGGCATTGCGACATCAATGAGTGATACTTTCTTTTTGATTTTGACAATCAATTATTATTATTATTATTATTATTATTATTTTTATTATTATTATTATTATTATTATTATTATTATTATTATTATTATTATTTATTATTATTATTATTATCCAGCAGATTATTTTTCAGACACCTGTCTCTTGATATATGATAATAATAATAATAATAATAATAATAATAATAATAATAATAATAATAATAATAATTGTTGATTTCCTTTGGTAGAATATAAACTCCAGAAACTGCGTGCTTTGCTTTATTCCTATTCCTTTAGAATCTCTATATACACTGACTAACTTATTTACAGTTTTATAGTTAAGTAAACAAAAGATAAATATCATACGAGTAATGTTACAATAGATTGGATATTTACAGTAGAGTTGTTAAGTTGTTTTCAGATAACGGTATGTACACAAACAACTAAACAAGTAGTTAACATAAACATCCCCCTTTCTTTGGGTTTTGACAAAAATAAGAAACTAACAAATTGATACAACATAAAATAAGGAACAAGTAGGATACATTGAACATTATAATATAAAAACAATAAATTATTCGCCCTTCATCTTTTCTTGCAGACGAGCTGATCTTCTTGGCAATTTAGGCATGTCGCAAATAGGATGATAGCTTGTTTGTTCATCATTAACGCTGGTTTCCTCAATTTACTAGTTTCTTCCATTTCTGGTATGCCGATGAATCCTGTGGAGTTGGACGGATATGAATTCTATTTCTTCTATAAATTCCCCTTCCTTTTCCTTTTCCTTCAATTATATAGGATCGGTTTGTTTCCTTGTGCATGGCTAATGAGCCCTTTTTCCCAACCCTTTACTTCTTGTTCCTGGATTTTGATAATATACAGGTTGCCCCTCGTTTAATGGCGTCATATCTCTTGCAGTTTTATCATAATATTTCTTTATGGATTCTCTCCGGTTTCCCTTTTTTGAGAAACTGGATTGTCATTGTTCATAATTTCAGGAATTATCGATCGTAATTTACGTCCAAACATCATCTGAGCTGGACTTAAGTTAGAGTCTTGACGTGGTGTATTTCTCAGCTCTAGTAACGCCAAATATTGATCTTTACCATCTGCATGCGTCTTCTTCATCATATTTTTTTTTACTATTTTAACTGCCGCTTCAGCCTTCCCATTTCCTTGAGGATGTCCCGGAGATGACATCCTGTGCTCTATACCCCACTCTTTAACAAAAACTTTAAACTGAAACGAGCTGAATTGTGGTCCTCCATCGGACACTAATTGGGTAGGAATACCGTATCTAGCAAACATCTTCTTGATTATCGCTATCACATGATTTGAAGTTGTTGACGTTAGAAACTCTACTTCAGTGAAAGAGGAATAATAATCAACAATGACTAGATAATTTCTTCCAACAATCTCAAACAAATCTAATCCAATTTTATTCCAGGGTCTGCCTCCGTCATCAACATCCATCAACGATTCCTTCTGGTTTCGAGGTTTATACTGCTGGCAAATGTCACAAGAATTGACCATTTGCTTTATTTCTTTTCGACATCCCTGGCCCAGGCAATATTGCATCTCTTGCTCGTCGCATCATGCTATCGTCAACCAAGATGAGCTACATGAAGTTTCGTTTTGATGGAATTTCGTAGTTTACTAGGATCAGTATACGAGGTCCCTTAAGAATGATGCCGTCTTGGTAACTCATGGAATCTCTAAAATCGAAGTAAGGCTTTAATACTTCAGGAATTTTGTCTTTGCGATCAGGCCATCCTTCCTTGATTACAAACAATAATTCTTGCAGCTCTTCGTCGTTTGTGGTGGCGTCTCTTACTTCCTTTAAAATTGAATCGGGGTAATTTTCAGTGAATCTATCATCCTTACCAATGTGTCTCTATTTTCCTCTTTGGGGCAGGCCCTGCTAAGGGTTATCGGCTAACAATAGGGCTTTTTCCGCTTTTGTGACTGATATTCGACGTCGTACCGGTTCAACCTCATCATTAAAAAACTTGTAAACGCATTGGAGCTTGACTTAATGGCTTTTCGAGGATTGAAGAAAGAGGCTTATGGTCATTATGAACAATAACACGTCGCCCAAAAGTGTACTGGTCAAATCGCTCTAAACCAAAAAACCACAGAAAGAACTTCTTTTCAATCTGACCCAGTTACGTTCGTTCCCAGCTAAGGTCCTTGATGCGTATTCTATTGGACGTCCTTCCTGCATAATGACTGCACCAATACCATCCTTGCTGCTGTCAACTGCAATTAAAAGCTCCTTACTTTGATCAAAATAAGCTAGAACTGGTGTACAGGTGACCTTTTCTTTGATCACTGAGAAAGCGCGAGTGGCACTCATCATTCCATTTAAACTTTGAGTTCTTTCTTGTCAGCTCTCGGATAGGTTCTAAATCATCAGCCAGATTGGGTAAAAAGAAAACCTTGATAGATATTGCACCATTCCACAAAACCTCCGAATTCCTGAATATCGGTAGGGGCAGGCATTTTCTTTAATGGCCTTTACCTTATTTTCATCAACCGTCACACCGAATGATGTTAAACGATGTCCCATGAACGCGATTTCCTTTTTTTATATAAACAGATTTCTCTTCATTTAGTTTGATCTTTTTTTCTTGACAACGCTTCTGTAGTGACTGAAGATTTTGTTCGTGATCACGCATTGCGTCGTGTTCCTCATTTCCAAAACCAACGACCACAATATCATCAGCTACACAGTATACACCCCGAAGCCCCTCCAATGCCTCATTTAATTTTCCGCTGAAATATTTCACTGCTCACCTTCAGCCCGAAAGGTAGACGAGCCCATCGATATCTACCAAAGGGGGTGTAATCATTGTTGTTAACTTGCTGGATTCTCATCCAGTCGTATATGCCAAAAGCCTCTTGAACATCCAGTTTGCTAAATATCTTGGCATGTTTTAGACTTGGCAGTATATCCTCCAAAATTGGTAATTTGTAATATTCCCTTTTAAGAGCTTTGTTGAGTGGCTGAGGATCGATACATATTCTTAACTTTCCATTTGTTTTTTGAACGACTGCCATTTGACTAACCCAGTCAGTTGGTTCAGTCTCCGGAATTAAAACTCCTCTTTTCACAAGAGAGTGTAACTCATTTTGAACCTTTGATTTTAATGCAATGGGTAAACGTCGGCACGGTAATATTCTTGCTGGTAATGTAGAATCTACATTAAGTTTAACCTCTCCAAGGTCACCAAGGTCGCTCATCTCATTGTCTATGTCAATTTTTGATACAAATGCTTTACCATTGGCAAACACGAATCCCATCTCTTGACATGTTTTTTGACCCAAAGTAAACACATTAGGTCATTTGAAACCACAATGAAGGTTACACTTCTAATTTCATCATTTTTGGGGTTCTTCACATTCAATGTCGTCTCGCCAATGGGCGAAAGCTTGGATTTATTCCACATGGCGAGTTTCACAGACGTTGGTCGCACTTGATCCCTTTTGACATACCTTTGACATATTGCATTCACGTCAGCACCCGTATCCAAATGAAATCTAACCTCGGTATCGTTTACAATTAGTAATGCAGTTAATCTATTTGAATTTTTCATTGCAACCGGTGCCATCCACATGTAATGATCGTAGTCTTCATCTGCCTCTTCGTTCTTCTCTTTAACAATTTTAACTGTTTTCTTACACACAGCCTTAAAATGGTTTCTTCCTTTACATGCTTCACAGACTTTTCCCCATGCTGGGCATTTTGATTTTTCAAATTCATGCTTATACCCACAAAATCGACACTTCACGGCATACCTGTCCATATTTTTTGAGTCCGTAAAATCCTTATTGAAGGAACCATCTGTAGTTTTGGTTCTCCAATTGTTCACCTTATTAACATTCTCAGAACCAACTTCGCACATCTCTTTAGCACAATTAACGGTTGCTTCATAAGCCAAACATATCTCGACAGTTTTTTCTAAAATTTCTTCAAGTTTTCTTTCTCGAAGCTTAGCAGCTCCTGTAGTTTCCCTCCCTTGTTCCCCCCCCACACTGAAAACACAATTTTATCCCTTATCATTCGCTCTTTTTCTTGAATTTGAAAAATCAAAATGCCCAGCATGGGGAAAAGTCTGTGAAGCATGTAAAGGAAGAAACCATTTTAAGGCTGTGTGTAAGAAAACAGTTAAAATTGTTAAAGAGAAGAACGAAGAGGCAGATGAAGACTACGATCATTACATGTGGATGGCACGGTTGCAATGAAAAATTCAAATAGATAACTGCATTACTAATTGTAAACGATACCGAGGTTAGATTTCATTTGGATACGGGTGCTGACGTGAATGCAATATGTCAAAGGTATGTCAAAAGGGATCAAGTGCGACCAACGTCTGTGAAACTCGCCATGTGGAATAAATCCAAGCTTTCGCCCATTGGCGAGACGACATTGAATGTGAAGAACCCCAAAAATGATGAAATTAGAAGTGTAACCTTCATTGTGGTTTCAAATGACCTAATGTGTTTACTTGGGTCAAAGACATGTCAAGAGATGGGATTCGTGTTTGTCAATGGTAAAGCATTTGTATCAAAAATTGACATAGACCATGAGATGAGCGACCTTGTTGACCTTGGAGAGGTTAAACTTAATGTAGATTCTACATTACAGCAAGAATAATTACCGTGCCGACGTTTACCCATTGCATTAAAATCAAAGGTTCAAAATGAGTTACACTCTCTTGTGAAAAGAGGAGTTTTAATTCCGGAGACTGAACCAACTGACTGGGTTAGTCAAATGGCAGTCGTTCAAAAAACAAATGGAAAGTTTTGCTTATTATTGTAATTATTATTATTATTATTATTCATTATCCAGCAGATTATTTTTCAGACACCTGTCTCTTGATATATGATAAAATAATAATAATAATAATAATATAATAATAATAATAATAATAATAATAATAATAATAATAATAATAATAATAATAATAATAATAATTTACAGCATTCAAAATCCACATAACCTAACATTACCTCAAGTGCAGCGTTCATTAAGTTTGAATAAATCTGGAAACGATTATCAATTGCCCTTGTGAACGTATGTTAAAAAAAATTTCCCTAATCTCAAAATAGCAATAACATTGCCCCTTACTGAATGCAATACTTTCTTTGAAAGCATCTCTGATTTCTTATTTATTTATTTATTTACTTATTTATTCATTTATTTATTGTTTTCGAAGTCACTAGCCTCTTTAGAGGAACCAGTTAGTTGAACTGACAGAGTCTAAGCTTTTTGGAATTTTTGCTGATATAGTTTTTGTCACATTACGTAGCAGGAACTGTAATTGTTCCTTGTGTACGCTATATATATATATGTATATATATATTATATATCTATATATATATATATATATATATATATGTATATATATATATATATATACACACACACACACACACACACACACACACACATATATATATATAATATATATATATATATATATATATATATATATATATATATATATATATATATATATATATATATATATATATATATATACCAAAATTTTCCAGTTCAGTTACTCACCAGAAACTATATAAGTTCCTCATGTACGTTATTGTAAAGGGTTTTGCCGGGTGGTACTACGTAATTCATTAACTATAAAAAATATATGTGAATTTCCTATAAAATCATGAACACAGATATTTGTTTGTTTATTATATAGAATTCACTTAGATATCAACGCATCATTTTCCCTGACCAGCGGACACGACGTAAATGAAAAATAAAAAATTAACCGTAAATAAAAATGACAGAAGTAATATTGCAGAAAAATGTTTGCAACAAAATCATGTGCTTTATTGCATGGAATCAATTTCCATGCAAAACAGCGCGCAATTTTACTATTTACATGCATATAGATTCAATTGAAATATGGCGCGCGTATGTTAAAACAGTCAAATTTGACCACAGATAAATTCTACGTTACTCGACAAGCCTATGGATATTTTTCGTATGATATTAAGCCTCGAAGTATTGCACTCATTGAGGAGTGTACAGTAATAAAGAGTACATAAAGAGTACATAACGTGTACATTCAAGTATTGTAACTACAGTATATGATATGAAAAAATATTTCAAAGTGGTACCAATATGCAGTTTGGAAGACAACTATTTTGTTATTTCTTGAGAGCTCTTGCTTATATGTTCAGCCCTCTCTCTCTCTCTCTCTCTCTCTCTCTCTCTCTCTCTCTCTCTCTCTCTCTCTCATCACACACACAAATACACAAACACACACATCCATACATTCACAGAGCACATAATAACTATGAATTTATTTCTTGCAATCTTCCTCTTCAAATTCCATTCTCTCTCTATCTCTCTTTCTCTCTCTCTCTCTCTCTCTCTCTCTCTCACTCACTCTCTCTCTCTCTTGCCCGTAACGTCATTCAGTTCCCGCAATATAATCATAATGCAATTGTTGGGTTGGTCATGACAGCTGACCGTTTCGAAGTCCTCCCGGTGGAATTGGTATGCAAATAACGGAGCTGTGAACTTGACGTGTTGTGGGCCACTTGATATAGATATAGCGTAACAAGAAGGATACGCTTCCTGGGAGACTTGGAAGCAAAGGGAGGAGGAAGAAGGAACGTAGGTGAGAAGGATGGATGGAGAAGGAGGAGAAGGAATCCGGTAGGAGGTTAGTTTGCTTGGAAGCAGAAGAATTGGAAGATAGGTAGGACTGAGATGAGGAATTAAAGAAGAAGAAAGGATGGACGGAAGAAGAGAGGATAAGTAGATAGGGAGGAGAGAAGGGAATAAAAGAAGGGATGCGCAGTCTGGGAGAAGGTTGGTTTGCAGGGTCAAAAATGGGCTCTTTGTGGGGGGGGGGGGGGGGGACCTGAAATTTGGCCTCTAACGGGGGACCGAAATTTGGAATTTGGTCCACTTCGGGGGGGACCTGAAATTTGATCCACTTCAGTGGGGGAAGGGGGGGGGGGGGGGGGGGGGGGGGGGGGGGGGGGGGGGGGGGGGGGGGGGGGGGGGGGGTGGGGGGGCGGGCTCAAATTTGGTCCATTGGGGGGGTGGGGTGCTAAAATTTGGTCCACTTCCAGGGACCTGAAATTTGATCCAATTCGGGGACGACCTGAAATTTGATCCAATTCGGGGACGACCTAAAATTAGGTCCACTTCGGTTGGACCTGAAATTTGGGCCTCTAACGGGGGACCTAAAATTAGGTCCACTTCGGTGGGGACCTGAAATTCGGTCCACTTCTGGGAAACTGAAATTTGGTCCAGTGGTGTCTGGCTGAATGTCACAGGACCTCGAAATATCAGAATGGCTCATCTCTCCCAGCTTATATATAAACGGATTCCTGTCGACGCAGTTGAGGGAATATGTTGTTTCGTGGACCCAAGTCACAAAGGGAGAGAGCAGGGGAGAGTTATGTATATAGATTTGGTATTGTTATTAATTCATAGTTAGTGTTATCTTCTTTTTTTTATGTTGTTCTCGGCAATATTAGCCATATTTGATTTTCTACTTTTTATAACAATGCTTTCGTAAATACAGTGGATAAAATGGACAATTATCTTATACATCTTTAACCTATAGACTATCAAATTGAATGCGCAGCTATATATATATATATATATATATATATATATATATATATATATATATATATATATATATATATATATATATATATATTTATATATATATATATATATATATATATATATTATATATATATATAAATATATATATAATTTATATATATATAGTTATATATACACATACACATATACAAAATATTTGTATATATAAATATATTTGTTTGTGTGTATGTGTTTGTGTATATAATTTGCATATCTCCGAATTCGCTATACGTCCACACTCAGTAACTCGCAAATAAATGCAAATGGAGGACAAACAAACATAATTGACACCAACAATAACAAAAACAAAATGGGGCAGAAATTATGCACACAGCAGATCCCGGACAAAACCAATTCCTTCAACATTTGCATTTTTTATTGTCCTCGTATTTTGTGTTCGTCCCGATAGGAAGGCGCGCGAAAAGAAAGTCGACTTTCTCTCTCGGAAAAGAAAGTTCCCCTCTTTCTCCAATAGGCTTCCCCCAAACACCACCTTTTTTTTGTCACTTTAGGCCTTTTCCCCTCACTCCTCCTCTGAGCCTATTACATTCCCCTCAATTGGCGTCTTAGCTGAATAAGTATAAAATTCCTACGGCCTTCCCCCGCCCTCCCCTCTCTCTCTCTCTCTCTCTCTCTCTCTCTCTCTCTCTCTCTCTCTCTCGCTGTAAGGTCTGTAAGGTAAGGTCTCTCTCTCTCCCTCCCCATGTTTGCCTGTCTGTCTGTCTGTTTCTCTCTAACACCGCCCCCACCCCACTCTCTCTCTCTTCTACCAAAGTCAGTTTCTCTCTCCTCTCTCTCTCTCTCTCTCTCACTCTCTCTCTCACCATCGTTGCCTGTCTGTCTGTTTCCCTCTAGCACCCACCAAACACCCTCTCTCTCTCTCTCTCTCTCTCTCTCTCTCTCTCAAAGTCAGTTTCTCTCTCTCTCTCTCTCTCTCTCTCTCTCTCTCAAAGTCAGTTTCTCTCTCTTTCTCTCTCTCTCTCTCTCTCAAAGTCAGTTTCTCTCTCTTTCTCTTTCTCTCTCTCTCTCTCTCTCTCTCTCTTATCGGCACAAGGCATATTATGCCTTTCTTGCTCTCAAGGTAGGGAGGGATAACGTGTGTTTCTTGTCTGTCCCTTCCTCCTCCTTTCTTTCTTTCTTTCTTTCTTTATTTATTTCTCCCCTCTCTCCCGTTCCCGAATTCCTTGAGAAGCCGCGTTTATCCGGTGCCAGTGTCTTTATTGGTTTTTATTGCCCCCTAAGCAAGATTCCTCTACCTTTATTGGCGTGTTGCGTTTACTGTTGTTTTTCTTGTCTCCGTTCCCCTTATGTGGGCTGTGTTGTTTATATGGATGTATGTATGTATGTGTGCTCAGACGTATACAGATTTTCTTGTAGCAGTATAGCAGTAACTGATGCTATGTTCTCTATCGCAGGATGAGTACAAAATACGTATGCAATTTCTTTAAATAAAAACAACTATCATTATTTGCGTATCAGATTTACAAAAAATTAAACACGGTGTATCTATGTTTATTTTTTCACACACAAAAAAACAAAGTATAAAGTTACCTTCAGTATTTGACCTTGTAAAATATGCCTGTAAAATCGTATACCTAGAGATTTTATAAACCATAGACATATATTCAGTTTCAATGCAAAACCACAAGCAATATTGTATATATTGTTTTATTAAACGAGTGAATCATAGTGCAAAGGGGTTTGTTTTTTATAATAAGTTTAAGTCCCTGTTGGGAAGATAATATTTATCAAGATAATTTTAGATTGAGCCGACTTTTTCTAGCGTGCTAGAATATTCACTTATATAACCTAGAAAAGACTAAGACCTTATATTCTTATTATTTTTTTTTTTTGTCCTTCAGAAGCTTTCGAAAAAAGAAAGCCAGTGCTTTCTCTTCCAGGGCAAGTGTGTAATGTTGAGAATTCATAATTTCTCTTCGGAAAAAAAAATTTCGATATTGATGGTTTGGGTGTTTTTGATTTTTATGACTTAGCGTTTTATTTTTTTTTTTATTTTTACTATTTAAAAAAAATTCTTATTTCTGTTTCTCTTGTATTAATGCCATTGCCTTTTAGATAGCATTTCATCATCTTTTTGTTCCTTCTCTCTCTCTCTCTCTCTCTCTCTCTCTCTCTCTCATCTGTCTCTCTTCTCATTTTCCTCACCAGCTTTTCTCATTCATTCTCATGTTCTTACTGACCTCTCTCTCTCTCTCTCTCTCTCTCTCTCTTCTCCCCACCTACTTTTCTCCATCCTCCCCCCCCCCACCCCCCCTCACCCCCTCTCTCTCTCCCAGAGGCCCCATAAAGCCATTACAGTCACAAAATGTTTAGAGGGGAACTTATGAAAAATCTCTGTTCCGCCATCATTAGCATATTCAATACTTGTCTACTACAAGGGATCAGAAATGCAAAGGAAGGAGGAGGAGGAGGACGAAGAGGAGGAGGAGGAGGCTTGGAGAAATTGAGGAGTGTCTTGGGACGAGAGCGAGAGAGAGAGAGAGAGAGAGAGAGAGAGACACGAGATTGAAGTAAGGAGGAAGAGAGAGAGAGAGAGAGAGAGAGAGAGAGAGAGAGAGGAGAGACTGAAGGAGGGAAGTTTGTGGAGAGAGAGAGAGAGGAGAGAGAGAGAGAGAAGAGAGAGAGAGAGAACAAGTAATAACACGAGATTAAGACTGAAGGAGGAAAGTTAGTGAAGAGAGAGAGAGAGAGAGAGAGAGAGAGAGAGAGAGAAAATAAATAAGTAAGAACACGAGATTGAAGGAGGAAAGATAATGGAGAGACAGACAGACAGACAGACAGAGATACGTTAAGGAGGAAGGGGAAGAGCGAATCGCATCTTTTCCCTGTCACCTTAGAAACAGGAAAAGGAGAAAAAAAAACAGTTTTGACAAGGAAGGACAAATTGCTTAAGAATGTTACAACACTAATAGACAAACAAATGGGGGGAGATGGCGTTGTGGACCAAATGAGGACTTGATGGAGGTCTTCGAATAATTAACCTAGACAATAATGGTGACTGGTGCTAGAAATATCAAGAAATGAACATGTACGGTGATGATCTTGGACCTCTACATATCCAAAGGTAAACGTGTATGACGATGATGAAGAGGGAGAGAGAGAGAGAGAGAGAGAGAGAGAGAGAGAGAGAGAGAATGTATTCCGATCCCTTTCCCTGAATGTCCCACAACCCTAAAAAACAACTTCACCCCCATGAGGCCGAAGTAGTAATCCGAAATCACCTGCAGTTTCCTCCGCTTATAATAGACTTCTATCGTCTATACTCAGCCGAGCATACCTATGGTCTATTTCCTCCTCCCCTTGTGCTAATATTTGGATAAAGAAACGCTGGTCGTTCAATTTCAATGTAACTTCAAGCCATCCTGGAGGGGGGCCGCCCATTGATCGTGCCTCCACTTGACTGGTTGGTAAATATTGACTCGGCTTCAGGTGAATTCGGGGGAGGGGGAGGGGAAGGGGGTAGGGGGTGCCTGCAGGTGGGGCTTTTAATCAACGGAAGCACAGGTGTTCAGCTCAAGTGGAGAACTCATCTGTCTATTTTTTTTCTCTGTTGGGTTATTTTACTCATATTGGTAACAAGAATAATAATAATAATAATAATAATAATAATAATAATAATAATAATAATAATAATAATAATAATAATATGTTTTATTAAAAATCATTGCTGCATCAGCTGCATTAATTTTATAGGGAGTTTCTTCTCTAATTTTCTAATTAGAAAAATAGAGAATAACCTCTATAAAATTAATGCAGCTGACGCAGCAATCATTTTTAATAAAACATGTTTAAAAGAGGGGTTACTTCCATCGTATGATAATAATACTAATAATGATAATGAGAGTATTTATTTGACATGTTTGTTGGTTACATGCCCATTCAGATAGTGTCAGGTTAGGTTGGGTGAGTTAAAACATTTTACCACAGTTTGTACGATGTTTCGGAATATTTTTTGATTGACAATCAAACCTTAATCTGAATAATAGAATGTCTGTGTTTAAAACATAAAAGAATATGAACATTCATCCTGACGCGAATGTCTTTTTGGGATAATATTTCTCATAATTTTGCCGTCAAGCTAAGACTTGCCATCGTACGATACAATCAAACAATTCGAAGTCAATTCGTTAAACCTCTAAGAACTTCGGACAATTCTCTGGGAGAATATTGTCCTTAGACATACATATTATTAATATATAATCCTATTTATCTCCCTACAATCAGACAATTCAAAATCAATTTTTTTCCTTCTGGAACAATTTATAAATTATTACTTCACCTCAATAAATAGATATTTTCCTCAAATGAGTCCATATAACAAATATGTTCCTCAAATGATTCCAATTAATGAATATTTTCCTCTGATGGTTCCAATCAATAAATAATTTTTCTTCCAATTACCATAAATAAATGATTTCCTCATATGATTCCAATAAATATTTTCCTCATAGGATTCCAGTCAAATATTTTGCTTCAAATTTTTCCCATAAACAAATATTTGCCTCATATGATTCCAATAAATAAATATTTCCTTCAAATTATTCCCATAAATAAAAGTTTTCTTCAAACGACTCCATAAATAGATATTTTCCTCAAATGATTCCCATGAATAAAAATTTTCTTCAAAGTGATTCCCATAGATAAATATTTTCTTCAAATGATTCCCATAGATATATATTTTCCTCAGATGATTCCCATAGGTAAATATTTCCTTCAAATGATTCCCATAGATATATATTTTCGTCAGATGATTCCCATAGGTAAATATTTCCGTCAAATGATGCCCATAGATAAATATTTCCTTTAAATTATTCCCATAGCTAAATATTTCCCTTAGATGATTCCCATAAATAAATGTTTTCCTTATCTTATTCCAATAAGTATTTCCCTCAAATGATTCCCATAGACAAATATTTCCCTCAAATGATTCCCATAGATAAATATTTCCCTCAAATGATTCCCATAGACAAATATTTCCTTCAAATGATTCCCATAGATAAATATTTCCTTCAAATGATTCCGTAAATAAATGTTTTCCTCATCTTATTCCAATAAGTATTTCCCTCAAATGATTCCCATAGACAAATATTTCCTTCAAATGATTCACATAGATAAATATTTCCTTCAAATGATTCCCATAAATAAACAATATCGACGTTCTCCCAAACATTTGAACGTGTTGCACTGAGGGAGAGAGAGTTTGTTGCAATCTCATTACCACTTTGATGGTCTTAATTGCATCGTTCGCAGGAGACGGCGAAAAGATCAACAAAGGCAGACGGAAAAGAATTCTCTCGACGCCTCCAAACCCCCCCCCCACCCCTCCCCCTCACACCTACCACTCCCCCTCCCCCGCCCCTCCACACCCCTCCTTCCTAATTAGATTCATGTTGCAATACGTGATGTGGATGAAATGCTGGCTGTTGTCGACGTTACTGCTGTTGAGTAATGCTTTGATTTGAATTGCATGGAGATTATTATGGGTTTTGACAGATGTATTTATAAGGTGCGTATAGGGATTATAGATATATTGAAGGTAGAGATTATAGACGTATGTATATATATTAATATATATATAATATATATATATAATATAGAGAGAGAGAGAGAGAGAGAGAGAGAGAGAGAGAGAGAGAGAGAGAGAGAGAGATAGATACATAATGTATATATATATATATATATATATATATATATATATATATATATATATATATATATATACATATATATATTTATATATGTGTGTGTGTGTGTGGTGTGTGTGTGTGTGTGTGTGTGTGTGTGTTTATACATCTTTCACCGCTAGAGTACTTTTATTTTTTGGAATTATCAATTTATTTTTTTTGGCAACATCAAAGCGATTAAAATCGAACTCTATAATCCGTGAGTACTATTTATCTAACAGACTGATTTCAACCAGATACAGTGCTCCCTTATACCATTACATTCCAATCGTCTACTTAATCATTCGGTACCCTGTTGAAAGTAAAGCGACTGGAATGCATTAATCCAATCGTTCCAATTAACCTGACTGGGGTACTTATGCCCCTTTGCCCCCCTAAACAGAAAGGAATAGTGTATTAGAATATTTTTGTTTATTTTCGCATTTCATTAAGTGGGTCAGATACGCGACACTTGCTTTTTTCAGTTATAGAGGTTTTATATATATATATATATATATATATATATATATATAGTATATATATATATGATATATATAGATATATATATATATGATATATATATATATATATATATATATATATATATATATATATATATATATATATATGTGTATATATATACAGATATATATACATATATATACATATGTATGTATATACACATATATGTATATACATATATATATATATATATATAATATACTTATATATAATATATATATATATGTATATATACATATATGTACATATATATATATATAAAAATATATACAGACACATACAAATATATAATATATAATTTATATATATATATATATATATATATATATATATATATAT
>NC_061089.1:68740735-68755735 GCF_015104395.2 Macrobrachium nipponense
TACCATCCTATTTACCTCTGCCCAATCATATACTTTGTTAAGGTCTGTTTGTAGAGCGTTCCTATCTTCATCACAGGTAATTTCTCTACTTATTCTTGTGTCATCGGCGAAACTACTCACTACCGAATCCTTAACATTACTGTCTATGTCTTCAGTCATAATAACAAACAGTATTACAGCTAACACCGTACCTTGTGGCACACCGGATATTACCTTAGCTTCATCCGATTTCCTCATCGCGTTTGCAATAACTATCTGTTTTCTCTTGTGTAAAAATTCTTTTAACCATCTTCCTACTTTATTCCTATCCCGAGATAGTTGGTTTGTTTTCTTAATTTTCCTTCGACTAATTATATTATGGTCTACCTTGTCAAAAGCTTTTGCAAAGTCTAGATAAACCCCACATGTGTTTCATTTCCGCTTTTCATATTTTTGAATATGTTCTCACGGTGGACTAACAGTTGGGTTTGTGTACTTTTTCCGGGTACGAACCATGTTGCCTATATTAAACAATTATTTTTTATAAATGTTTCATAATATTTTTTTTTTTCATTACCCTTTCATACACTTTCATAATATGTGATGTTAGACTCACAGGCCTATAATTACTTGCCTCTAGTCTTGATCCACTTTTGAAAGTAGGGGTAATATATGCTAATTTGTGCTCATCATAAATCTTGCCTGTATCTATACTTTGTCTTAATAATATTGCAAGTGGCTTTGCGATAGAATGAACTACTTTCTTTAACAAAATAGCAGGAACTCCATCAAGCCCTGCTGCAGCTCCATTTTTAATTTCATTAATAGCCTGCACAATATCAGCTTCATTAATATCTATGTCAGCTAAATATTCACTATTTTCATCCCTTACTTCTATATCATTATCTTCATTATCTATTTTAGGGGTGAATTCTCTCTTATATCGATCTGCCAATTCTTAGAGGGCCTATCGCTCAAAAAAATTCCATATGCTATTGGAAAGTGAATTAAGAAAGCATTTTGAATTTTTTTTAAATTAGGGTGCAACAAAAATTTTTTGGAGTTCAAAAAAAAAAAATCAAGTGAGCCTTTTATATTAAGGAAATAAAGATAGATTTCGAAAAGGAACTTGCGCGAAAATTTTTGAAAAAGAACATTTCAATAAGTGCCTTGACTTTGAGCCAAATCTAAAAAAAAAAAAAAGAAACAAAAATTGATGGTACACTCCAACATCCTTTGATTTCAGCTTAAGCGAAATGACTTACTTGTATTTTTTTTACTTTCTTATTCATGTTCTTTCAGATTAAGATTAGAAAGGTTTTTTCTATTTTTATTTAATTTTTTTCATAGGATATAAAAGAGAAAATCTGCGAATGTTAATTTATATTCTGTCTTGAATGAGTGAGTTATTTTTTCTGTCGTTCCTTATTAACTTTGGAGAGGAATTTTACAAAGTATGTTATTAAAGCATATGAAGAAGAATTGTATTTTATTCGACCTTATTTTGCTCTCTCTCTCTCTCATGATAAAGATGAGGAAAGCATGAATATGATTCGGCCCTAGTTTATGAATCTCTCTCTCTCTCTCTCTCTCTCTCTCTCTCTCTCTCTCTTTTCACAGTGCTGTCACATAGCTGCTAATCCCGGTTTTAATCAGTAATTTTATTCCCCACGTCCAGTTGATCACTGAAATCATCACGGGAGCCCAATCTATTATTGTTTATCTTTAGATCTTTACCTTCTCATCTTGATTTTGAAAAGTATAAATTTGTTACGCTTAATTGATGCGAATTCTCGTATGGCATTGTGAAGCTAATTTTTTAATAGGCACAAATCAATCCATCTCTCGTATTGCAGTTGTCGACTATTGCTTTCCTAACATTCCGCTTGAGAGAGAGAGAGAGAGAGAGAGAGAGAGAGAGAGAGAGAGAGTAGGCACACAGTCAACAAGCTCTGAAAGGAAGAGAACTGATCTTCCCGTAAGGTAACCCTTCCACCGATAAGCCTCAGCTACCCTCTGAGGTTAATGTTGTTCGAAGTGTGACCTGACGAAGCGAGATTGGGAAACTAATTGTAGAGTCCTACATCCGGGGGCCAACGGCCCTTACATTCCGCCCAACCCACCCTTCCTCACCCCCTCAGCCTCTTGTCCCTCCCATTCCCCCCACCCGTATATCCCCCCGTCCAAATTCCGGGGTGAGGGAGGGGGAAGGATGAATGGTGGGGAGGGGAAGGTGTGTAGGAGGAGGGTTATAGGGAGGAGGTCGAACTCGTCTATCTCATACATGCTAATGGGAAAATCCTATGAAGATGAGAAAAAACACGAAAACTTGGTTGGGGGGGGGGGGGGGGGGGGGGGGTGGGGGGGGGGTAGGTTTGGGTTACAAAGCATCCCACCTATTCTTTCGACACCCGCCCCCCGACCCACTACTTACCTTCTCCCCTCCACATATACCACCTACCCACCCTCCCTCCAACTCCTTTCAGGAGAGGTTGGAGTTTTCATCTTTTAATGTTCTACGGAACTATTTTTTTATTTTATTTGTCAATTATTTTTGCATTCTCCAAGGAAGTGATAAGAGACACAACTTGTACATATCTATTCAATATCAATTTGCAGATTTCTATTTAGGTCTTTTGTACAGATAAATATAACTGACGTTTTGTTCATACAAATGATGAAATGCGAAACGTTTTTTTTATGTCTTAAACGTCTACTGCGTCCTTTTTTTGAACGTATAATTACAAGGACACTACATAGGTAATGACAAGGTATTTTTATCAGCGGATTCAGTTTTCATCAACCTGATAGAATGTTTTCAGGAGAGAGAGAGAGAGAGAGAGACCGAGAGAGAGAGAGAGACGCGAGAGAGAGAGAGAGAGAGAGAGAGAGAGAGAGAGAGAGAGAGAGAGAGAGAGAGAAATAATTATATGTAATTAAAGGATTGAAGATGAGCACAGGCGTAAAATCTGGATTTTTTAGAACAAAAAATAATGTGTACTAATTAAACATCTCCCCCTCCCCTCCCCTCCCCTCCCCCTCCCCCTCCCCAGCTGTATATCCAAGGTCAAAAACGGTCCTCCAAATTCAGCAAGATGAAAAGGGGTTGTTTGGGGGGGGGAGGGGGGCGGGGGGTACAGGGAAAAGAGAGTTGAGGTTAGCTCTTCCTCATACATGCTGGGAGAATTCTATTGAAGTTGAAACGAAAACTTGGTGCCAGGGGGTTGGGGCCCCCTCCCCTCAACACACCCAGAGACGCCCCCCTCCCCCCCCCCCCCCCCCCCCCCACCCCCCCCCACCCCCCCCCCCCCCCCTCCCCCCCCCCCCCCGCCCCCCCCCATCCTTTCCCATTCCCACCCGTCTGGAACACCCCCTCCCCCCATCTATCACGTGATTCCTCCAGTATTTCTCATTGACCCATTCTCAATTTTATTCGAATGTATGTGTGTTTTTTTTTTTTTTTTTTTTTTGTGTCCAGTTATATTTTATTCGATTTTTTTTTTTTTCATTTCAAAGGCAAATATGAAGAACCAAATTTTTAATCATCACTCTTTCCAATTGTTAGTTACTGAACTACAGAAAAGTTTTTTTTTATTTATAAAAGGAAATAATTGGTTTTGCCTTGAGAAAAGGATTTTTAAATATTTATTTAAGTAAATTTTCTATTTTACTTTCAAATACAAATCCCACGTTGTTAGCAAAAGTAGTTTTAGCATATGATATATCTGTTGATCAGCAACCCATACACACTCACAGAGAGAGAGAGAGAGAGAGAGAGAGAGAAGGAGAGAGAGAGAGAGAGAGAAAGAGAAAAGAAAGGAGAGAGAGTGAGAGAGAGAGCAGAGAGAGAGAGATGAGAAAGAGAAAGAGGGGAGAGGAGAGAGCGAGAGATGAGAAGGAGAGAGCTAAATTTTTAATACTAAAGGCGGAAAGACGGAAGACAAGTGTAGACTCGTACAGAAACAGTCGAAACAGTGTCTTTGCTAATTATGCAACAGCATTTTCTTCTTGGTTTACATCTATGAAATGAAAATAAAAAATATCTGCTTTGAAGTCAAAAAAGTGAAAAAAAGTGCTTGGATGAACATTTAATTCAAATTCCGTAAGGAATTCTGTAGATGAGACAGACAGACAGGGACAGACAGAGGCATATATATATATATATTATATATAATATATATTATATATATATAATATTCTATATGATATAACTAAGTATATATATATATTGATGAGAGAGAGAAGTGAGACCATATTATATAATATTATAGATATATATATATATAATATAATATCTAAATAGGATAATATATAAGATGTATATATATATATATAATATTAATATATATATATATGAAATATATATATTATATATATATATATATTAATCTAAATATTTATATAGGCATGAGTATATGAAGAGAGAGAGAGAAAGAGAGATTCACACACACACACACACACACACACACACACACACACATATATATATATATAGTATATATATATATATATATATATATATATATATATATATAAGTATATATTAAGAGAGAAAGAGAGAGAGAGAGAGACTGACTATCACAACCTTTATTCTCCAAACGAAAATCCTCCCAATCGCCTCTTGATAACTGCCACAAACCACATCCAACAAACAAGTCCGCGACGCGAGTGGCCAATCATTCCGTTAATTCCCGAGTATACATCGACGAGCGGGCCAATTCCGACGGGAATCTCGACCATGCGTCACCAACGTCCGCCCCGTCTGGCGATTAAGTCGGTTAGAGGAGAAGCGTCTGCTAATGAGTTCTATTGCCGTCTTTGGCGAATATGACAGGTCGGCGATTCGAGCGAATTCGCTTGGTGATGCTTGGAACGCTATTGCCTAAGCGGTTGTCTGAAGGGTAGTTAGCAGATTTGCATATTGCTTTTTTTGTTATTTCTGTTTATTCTCTGATTGTCTTGAGGGCAATTAACAAATTTGTATTCTTTTTATATTTCTGTTTATACTCATTGTCTTAGACAATTGACAGATTGGAGTATTGCTTTTTTGTCATTTCTGTTTATTCTCTGATTGTCTTAGGAGCAATTAACTGATTTACATATTGCTTTCTTTAAATTTCTTTTTATTATCTCATTCTTAGGGGCAATTGTCATATTTTCATACTGCTTCTTATACTAATTTTAACTCTCTGATTGTTTTATGGTCAATTAACAGATCTGCATGTTGCTTTTTATGATAATTTTTATTCTCTAATTGTCTTCAGGGCAGTTAACAGATTTGCATATTGTTGCTTTCTTTCAATTTCTTTCTATTATCTGATTCTTAGGGGCAACTGACAGTGTAAGGACTGTTCTTACTCAAAGTATGAATTGCAATGTAAAATTTACCTTTAGTTGGGGAGGAATAAGGCTTAGAATCAACAATGAAAGCGGTGCCATTGACCAGAGTCGTTGTTTATGAAGCAATCACAACACGGTAAGAGATTTAACAAGACTGATGGAATAGTATCCAGAACAGGAGCAAATAAAACCTAATTAGTGTTGAATAACAGCGATGAAAAATATTGCAATGAAGAAAATACAAAATATCCATCAGTAGTTTTCACAAGCTGAATTACAGGAACATATCCAAGCGAATAAAATCTCCAGATATTAATGATAGTAAAAATATTAAGGAAAGACTTCGCTAGTATAAAAATAAGTCTAGTAAAAGTAGAAAAGATTTGGTCAAGGATTAAAGATATGTTTTTACGTCTCTTTATAAAACGTAGTGTGCAAGATTTGTTGTTAACCCTCCAAATGACTCATTTCCAAGCCGATATAGATAACAGAAATGAATAGAAATGAATTATTCAAAATCTATTAGATGATATAGAATGAGTTTCCAGCTCTGAAAATAATCAAGAGATAGAAAACTGAAAAACGGTATCTCATATATCTTAGTAAGAAAAATGGAGATTTTTATGCGTGCGAATATAAGTTATCAGAGGAGAGAGACAGACAGACAGACAGACAAAGTTATTTTGAAAACTGGAGTAAGATACCAAAAGGAAAAAATTAATATAAATCAGACATACTTCAAAGGAGAGAGAGAGAGAGAGAGAGAGAGAGAGAGAGAGAGAGAGAGATGTATTAGGAAGATTAGATGTTCAGAGAACGTGCTCCGATGATGTTTGATATTCATGTTGATGTTTGATGATGTTAACGTTGATTATATATATATATATATATAGTATATATATATATATATATATATATATATATATATATATATATATATATATATATATATATATATTAGAGCAAAGGTGAGAGAGACCGCACAAAAGGAAATTGAACCAAGTCTCCATTATGGAAGAGGTGTGTGGACGTTGAATGGGAAGGAAATAAAATAGCGGAGATTGTCTTTCTATGGAGCCATCTCTGTTATGAAAAATTATATATAGTATATATATACATTTGTGTGTGTATGTATAACTGAATCACAAAAAGACAGATAAAGAAAATCCACAATGGAAAGTGAAACTATGGTACTTGACTAAAAGCAAAGGACGAGAAGTCGAAAGGCCTTGCAGCGGTTACTCCATTGTGATACTTTTTTCGAGGATTTTTTCTTTATTTATTTTATTAACTTGTATAGATAGATAGATAGATAGATAGATAGATAGATAATTTGGAATAATCCACAAACCTAAATAATTATTTTATCTATCTATCTATATAGATAGATAGATAGATAATATTTGGAATAGTCCACAAACCTAAATCATTATTTTATCTATTTAATAGATAGATAGATAGATAGATAGATAGATGGATAGATAGATATATAGATAGATGCCTAGATAATATTTGGAACAATCCACAAACCTAAATAAATATTTTATCTATTTATATAGATCGATAGATAGATAGATAGATAGATAGATAGATACCTAGATAATATTTGGAATAATCCACAAACCTAAATAGATATTTTATCTATTTATATAGATAGATAGATAGATAGATAGATAGATAGATAGATAGATAGATAGACAGATAGATAGATAGATAGATAGATAATTTGGAATAATCACAAACCTAAGTAAATATTTTATCTATTTATATAGACAGATAGATAGATAGATAAATAGATAGATAGATAGATAGATAGATAGATAGATAGATAGATAATATGTGGATTAATCCACTAACCTAAATAAACATAATTTAAAACATTGCAACAGGTGTAAGAGGGGAAATACGTAGACATCATTATCTAACACTTCTCCATCTCCTTCCTGCCCCCCCCCCCCTTCCCCCTTTCGTCAAAATGGATCCGCTTCTAAAATTTCGGCAGGAGACGATTGAAGCCGGAGGGGGCAGTGTGTGTGTGTGTGCGTGTGTGTGTTTGTGTGTGTGCCTCATACATGCTAATGGGGGAAATCCTATTGAAGTCGAAACGAAAACTTGGAGCCAGAGGGAGCTCTGGATTCCAGGGCGCACCTTTCGTTTCCAGGATTTCTATTTATTTCTTTTGTTGTTATTTGTATGTTGTTGTTTTTGTGTGGTTGTAGTTTTTGAGGTTAAATGATTTTTTAGTGCTTTTTATTTATTTATTTCTTCTTTTTTTGTGGTGGAGGAAGTTGGGAGATAAATAAGTGAAATTTGATATAAAGTCTTTGAAAAATCTCTTTCATTTCCAGGATTTCTGTTTATTTTTTTTAAGCAATTTTTTTTAGTGCATATTTGGTTTTTTTGTGGTATTTTGGAGCGAAATTAGTTTGTTCTACCTGTTTTACCTGTTACGTATAATTTTTATTCATTTCCAGGACTTTTGCTTATTTATTTTGTTTGTTTGCTATTGTAGTAATTTGGGGGTTAGGTATTTTTTAATGTTCATTAAGACTATCTAGCACAGACAAAATACATGACGAACTTGTGGCACCCCTAGGCATTGTCTGTGGCACAACAGGGTGCCACGGCACCCAGTTTGGATATCATTGATTATAGTGTCAGATGTGTCAGATCTGCAATGAAGAAAAGACGAATACATTTAGGTTTAATGAAGGTGGGATTAAACTCCTCGATAACTGCATT
This sequence comes from Macrobrachium nipponense, assembly GCF_015104395.2. Taxonomy (NCBI): domain Eukaryota; kingdom Metazoa; phylum Arthropoda; class Malacostraca; order Decapoda; family Palaemonidae; genus Macrobrachium; species Macrobrachium nipponense. The sequence continues at coordinate 68,748,797 of NC_061089.1, forward strand.
ATTATGTGAAAATCATTCAGCGAATTAAAATGACTTAACCAGTGGATGCTAACTCTCCCTGGGGTAACTTTTAACTTTTATATAAAGGCTGCCATAATGAAACAGTGGGTGATTGATCTATTTATAAATAGTTTTGTTTGTTTACTAGAGAACCACGAGAGAATAAGTGGATTGAAGCGGGAAAAAAAGGCAGCAAAACGAAGTAAAAAAATAGGAGGTAGAAAGATAGAAACTGAGAGCTGCTCCTTCCAGCTGCAATTTTACCTGGACATATGTAATGAATGTTAATTATTGTTTGAGCAGTGACTTAATATGAATAGAAGGACTACGAATTAGAAGTACCTTTTACTCTGTTGCCCGCTCCCACCCCTACCCCGGGCCAATGACCAAAATAAAAATAACTGAAAATGATACAATGAATAAGGAAGTGTACAAAAATACTTCTGTGCCCAAGATGATACGATGAATGAGAAGTATAATGAAAATTCACTGGAATGCAGTGAAAGAGAAATATAATGAAAATTGACTAGAATACAGTGAAAGAGAAATATAATGAAAATTTACTGGAAATGATACAATGAATGAGAACAATAATGAAAATTTACTGGAAATGGTACAATGAATGAGAAAGCGTCAAAAAAACTTCTTTGCCCGAAATGATACAATGAATGAAAAATATAATGAAAATTTACTGGAAATGATATAATGAACGCGAAAGATAATGAACATTTACTGGAAATGATACAATGAATGAGAAAGATCATGAAAAATTACTGGAAATGATACAGTGAATGAGAAAGATCATGAAAAATTACTGGAAATGATACAATGAATGAGAAAGATATTGAAAATTCACTGGGAATGATACAATGAAGAAGAATATGTCCAAGAAAACCTCTTTGCCCAAAATGATACAATGAATGAGAAAGATAAATGAAAAACACCAAAAGCCAAGGAGAAAACACCGAAATTTATGCGAGACACCAGAAATAAATTCGTCCCACTGGCATCGAAAGCAAAGAGAATGTATTACCATTATACATCAAAAGAGGAGCCCAGATCCATTGTGTAAACCGGGGAGATGCATTTAAAGTGGCATCTCTCTCTCTCTCTCTCTCTCTCTCTCTCTCTCTCTCTCTCTCTCTCTCTCTCTCTCTCGTGGGAGAAGTTTTCTGAATTCTTTTTATCATTTCGTCCTTGAAGTTCGACACGAGTATCCAATACCGGTGGCCAAACTTTGGCAGAATTTGAGTTCAGGTGATTGTGCATATGTGGCGCCAACTTACAGGATTTCTGCTCGTCTTTAGTTTTTCTGGAATATAGAAAATGGATTAATTATTTGCGACGTCGTTTGATGGCAATAATAAGATACGTGAAAATATTGATTGACTTACCCCCTTTTACGAATATAAAGCTAAAAGTAGTTCACACAAGTCGAATCAGGACGAAAGTTAAAAAGTTATGTATACCTTAGTTTAACCAGACCACCGAGTAGGTGGATTAGAGATTTTGACGTGGCTAAGATCCAATTGGTTACCCAGCAACGGGACCTACAGCTTACTGTAGGATCCGAACCATATGAGATCGAGAAATGGATTTCTAATCGCCAGAAATAAATTCCTCTGATTCTACGATGGCAGAACGGAGAATCGAATTGGCGACTACCCAATTTATCTACAAAAAAAAATAAAGAACGAAACTCATCAATGCACCTGCGCAGTAGACGTTAAATCACTACCCCCCACATTAAAAAACTACCCCCATTTACTACTGATCCTTTTCCAGTTCTAAGCAGTCCTGTTAATTACAGAACTTAGCGACCTTGAAGGAGTGTCTATAAGCTCGTCTTGCGAGCATGTTTGTTAATAACGGGAACGTGGTCGCTAATGAGGGCTATTGTCGACCTGTGTGATCATAATGATATCAGCTTTCCAATATGCGGTAATGTCATTATACAGCATAAGTAATGGGTGGATAAGACGCTTAGTTATTCTTAAAGATGCTTAGTTTATATATATATATATATATATATATATATATATATATATATATATAGTATATATATATATATATATGTATATATATATATATATATATATATATATATATATATATATATATATATATATATATATATATATATATATATATATATATATATATATATATATATATATATATATATATATATATATACTTCGCAGTTGGAAAGGTCATAGGCCCAGCTATCTCATCCCAAAATCATTTTTGCAAACTAATGATCATTAGTTACTTTCAAGTAGCATTTCTACAATTTCCCGGACCTACATTTTGAAGAGATACATAAAAAATTGCTTAGCTGATGCTCTGTTTATTTATACTTTAGCAAACGGATGTTTCATCCATTGACGTATGGGTATCGTCAAGGCGTTGCCAAATCTACAATATAGTTGCTCTCTGATGTATAGGTAAATGAATTATAAATATCATTTGAAGACAGGAACATTAAAAAATGAAAAATTAAGAAAATTCGCAAATAAATTTCGCGGTTCATGGAAAGACCAACAGATTATACAGAACACAGACTTAAGAACTGCTTCTCCATCAACTTCCACAAGCCATCAGTCATCCTCAGTCAAATCTACAATATAGTTGTTCTCTGATATATAGGTAAATAAATCAAAAATATCATTTGAAAACAGGAACGTTAAAAATGGAAATTAGCAAAATTAACAGACAAATTTCGCAGTTCATGAAAAGGTCACCAGATTACACAGAACAAAGACTTAAGATCTGCTTCTCCATCAACCTCCAGAGTCCATCATCAATCATCCCCAGTCAGATCTCGAGATGCAGCATCTCTGCCACTCTGAGAACCTCTTCTGGATGAATCCTTTTACTCGCCACAAACTCTCTCTCTCTCTCTCTCTCCTCATTCGATTGGCAGTGAGTCACAGTATCCGCTGCCATTTCATTCTATATTCATCTCGAGGATTACAGTCGCGAATCGCGGTGACAGAATTTCAATAGGCTCGTCTGCCATTATGCCAAACTGTAATGGCCTGTAACAGGGCCTGTAATTTGAGGTGAGTGTCTCCTATTAGCACGAAAGTTGCAGGTTAATTGTCTCTGTAAAGAATGAGACTTGGTTATGATACCGATCGTCTTCTGGTGATACGTGTCATTATGTGAAAGAGTGGTAAATGGCCTTTTGTTTTTACGGAAGCTGTTTGTACTACTGACAGGTCGTCTGAATTCGAATAATACTAAAATTGCCTTTTCGAAATGGAATGACTACGTTATTAATAATAGTTATTATATAAATATATATTATATTATATCATATATAAACATATATATATATATATATATATTACTATATACAAAAAATTGCTAATTTAAAGTACATTTATAGAGACCTTACCTTACAGACCTTACAGTTCGTTCGGGTTGCCCCAGGTCCCTCAGTGTGAGGCACCTCTAATGTCTACCAGAGAGTTGCTAGTACATCTTCCGGTATATTTTGCATCTTCCAATCTTGGATGGTCTGGGATGCAGTTTAGATATTTGTCGAGCTTATTCTTAAACACATCTACGCTCACTCCTGATATATTCCTCAGATGAGCTGGCAACGCATTGAATAGACGCTGCATTATCGATGCTGGTGTGTAGTGGATTAAGTCCTGTGTGCTTTCCTTATTTTTCCTGGTATTGTTTTGGGCACTATTAATCTACCTCTGCTTGCTCTTTCTGATATTTTTAGTTCCATGATATTTTCTGTTATTCCTTCTATCTGTTTCCATGCCTGAATTATCATGTAGCGTTCTCTTCTTCTTTCTAGACTATATAATTTTAATGAAATGTAGTCTTTCCCAGTAGTCAAGGTCCTTAACTTCTTCTATTCTAGCTGTAAAGGACCTTTGTACACTCTCTATTTGTGCAATATCCTTTTGATAGTGTGGGTACCATATCATATTGCAATATTCAAGTGGACTACGAACATATGTTTTATAAAGCATAATCATGTGTTCAGCTTTTCTTGTTTTGAAGTGCCGTAACAACATTCCCATTTTTGCTTTACATTTTGCCAAAAGAATTGCTATTTGATCATTGCATAACATGTTCCTATTCATCATCACACCAAGGTCTTTAACTGCTTCCTTATTTGTGATTGTCTCATTATTAGGTCCCCTATATGCATATAGCTTTCCTTCTTTGTCTCCATAATTTATTGATTCAAATTTATCAGAGTTAAATACCATCCTATTTTCCTCTGCCCAATCATATACTTTGTTAAGGTCTCTTTGTAGAGCGTTCCTATCTTCATCACAAGTAATTTCTCTACTTATTCTTGTGTCATCAGCGAAACTACTCACTACGAATCCTTAACATTACTGTCTATGTCTTCAATCATAATAACAAACAGTATTGCAGCTAACACCGTACCTTGTGGCACACTGGATATTACCTTGGTTTCATCCGATTTCTCATCGTTTGCAATAACTATCTGTTTTCTGTTGTGTAAAAATTCTTTTAACCATCTTCCTATTTTATCTACGATATTGTGTTTTCTAATTTTCTTTGCTAATATATTATGGTCTACTTTGTCAAAAGCTTTTGCAAAGTCTAGATATACCACATCTGTTTCATTTCCGCTTTTCATATTTTTGAATATGTTCTCACGGTGGACTAACAGTTGGGTTTGTGTACTTTTTCCGGGTACGAAACCGTGTTGTCCTATATTAAACAAATTATTTTTTATTAAATGTTCTAATATTTTTCTTCATTACCCTTTCATACACTTTCACAATATGTGATGTTAGACTCACAGGCCTATAATTACTTGCCTCAAGTCTTGATCCACTTTTGAAAGTAGGGGTGATATATGCTAATTTGTGCTCACTCATAAATCTTGCCTGTATCTACACTTTGTCTTAATAATATTGCAAGTGGCTTTGCGATAGAATGAACTACTTTCTTTAACAAAATAGCAGGGATTCCATCAGGCCCTGCAGCAGCTCCATTTTTAATTTCATTAATTGCCTGCACAATATCAGCTTCATTAATTTCTATGTCAGCTAAATATTCACTATTTTCGTCCCTTACTTCTATATCATTATCTTCATTATCTATTCTAGGGGTGAATTCTCTATATCGTTTCTGCCAGTATGTTGCAAATTTCCTTTTTTTCATTCGTTAATCTCCCTTCAATTCTCAGAGGGCCTATTTCTATTCTTCTTTTATTCATCTTCTTCGCATATGAGTATAATAGTTTGGGGTTTTGCTGATATTTAATAGGGTTTTTTCTTCCAATTCCCGTTTTTCATTTTCTTTTGATTGTATAATCTTTTGTTCTGCATGTTCTATCTTACTTTTTAGTTCTATAACTTTCCATGCATTTTTTTCTTTTGCAAGACCTTTTTTCCACTTTCTGATTTTCTGGAACAAGATCCTTCTGTCTCTTGGTATGCATGAATGATGTTTACTTTTCTTCTTCGGTATATATTTATCCACTATTTTCTCTAATATTTTATATAATATCTCCGTATTTACTCTTATGTCATCGCTTACGAAAATGTTATCCCAATCTTTGTTTAATTCTTCATTTATTTCTGACCATTTTATATTTTACTGTAGAAGTTGTATTTTCCATATCCTTCCCACTTTTTCATTTCTTGCTTATCTCTGTTTTCACTTGCTTTGGAATGAACTGTTAATTCTATGACATTATGGTCTGAAATACTCGCATTATAAACTATTATTTCTTTAACATAATTCACCTCGTTCACAAATACTAGGTCTAAAGTATTTTCCTTTCTTGTTGGCAGGTGATTTATTTGTTGAATGTTGTATTCTAGTAGCATATCTAATAGCTTTTCGAATTGCCTCTTATCTTCTGCACTACTATTACTCTCTTTTTTATATGTATAAGTACATCCACAATCTCCTATTCGTTCTTTCCATTCTACGAAAGGAAAGTTGAAGTCACCAGATAGGAGAATAGTCCAGTCCTTGTGATTTCTACATATATCATCCAATTTTTCAATTATTAAGTCAAACTCTTTAGTATTAGGAGGTCTATATATTACTATGTTCATTAATTTCTCAGATTCAAATTCTACCGCTATTAGTTCACATTCTGAGTTACTATATTTCTCATATATTTTTCCTTGTTTTTTGTCTTTCCCATATATTGCGGTTCCCCCTTGATTCCTATTTTTTCTATCTGATCTATAAGTTTGGAACCCTTTTATTTGATCATCATTCCCAGTCTCTTGGGAATACCAGGTTTCACTTATATTCATTATATCTATTTTCTTTTCAATTTGGGTTAGTTCTTCTAAGTACTCTATTTTTCTTTTTGAGTTACTCGTAACTAAACCCTGCGCATTCATCACTATGATGGTTTGCGTGTTTTCTCCTTCATTTAATATTGGTAGCAATAAGGATTTTCCCATGTCTCTTTCCTGTTCTGGTATGTTGTTCTTTTTTTCATTTCCAGAAATTCTGACATTAAAAAATCCAACTTTTCCATAATATTTGATCTTCCTTCATCATAATTATTCATTTTGTGTCTGAATCTGCAATTTTCTCCGTTTCTGCAATATCCTCTTGCATAATAAATACAGTTATTATCCCTTGAGTAGAATTTTGGAGCTGATGCATTGAAATTTTTTGCTGACATCTCTGCATATCTCATTGATGGTTTGCTTTTCTCTTTTACCTGATATTCTTGATTTCTCTCTTTTATTTGTTTCTTTCTTATTTTGGATTTTATTACTTGGTTGGTTATTTATTTGATTATGATTCATGGCTACAGGGTGCATATATTTGCATTTTTTGTCGAACTTACATCCTTTTCCTTCTTTTAGGTTTTTGCATATTTTTGGATGCAGATCTCTGCAATCATCCCCATATCCATCTAGGTATGCACATTTACCATATATTTCATAGTTGTGA
>NC_061089.1:68760735-68783235 GCF_015104395.2 Macrobrachium nipponense
GTACCTAGAATCCAACACACCTGGAGTATGAGTAACCTTTCCAAACAAGCATAAACATAGGTACAATTTAAGAACAAAAAGATTAAGTCTAACTGCTCACACACAGGGACAAGACAATTAAAAGATTATACAGGGCGACAGCTGACCACATTCAGATCTTTGGTAAAGAAAAACTTATTCGCAGAACATATTAAACATACATATACAAAGAAAATATCTCTAAGGCAACTAATTTTTATTTAATTCTGTAATTATATCTTTGAGGTCATTCTTAAACATGTTACAAATACAAGGGTCTAAATGAAACAGGCCACGGCTAATATTAAAATTGCAATGGGAAGTAAGTTGTATTATGGCAGACTCTAAAATATTTCGTGATAGGACATCTTTTGATCTTGCAATTACTGAACTACCAATCCAATTTATCTGGTGGTTGTTTTCACTTATATGAATTAATATTGCTTTAGATGTTTGCCCAGTTTTGACAGAATATTTGAGTTGCTTTAATTTTACTTCTAAGCCCTTGCTCGACTGTCCGAGATAAAAGGAGGGGCAGTCCATACATGGAATTTTATATATTATGTTGTTGTTTTCCCTGGGGCCATTTTTTATTAACATTCCTTTTAGTGTGTTATTATAGGAAAAAAAAGGTTGACCTTAAAGGCTTTTAGCAATAATTTAATGGTTTCAAATCCGTTAAAATAAAGCAAACTGAGAATGTTCTTAGAATTTTCTTTCTCCGTGTTACTTATCTATAAAACTTTTTGTGGGTTTTATTATAACAAATATCTAATATATGTGAAGGATAACATAAATCATTCCCTATTTTTCTTATGTATTCAATTTCTTTATCCAAATATTTGGGGCTGACAATGCGCAATGCTCGTAAAAATATAAAGAAAAAATTGATATTTTGATGCTAAGATGGTGGCCTGAATAAAAATTAACATAAGTTAAGTTGTTGGTTGGTTTCCTATAAATACTGAATTTACATTGAAATGGTTCTCTGTGTACCAAAACATCTAAGAAAGGGAGGCAATTGTCTTTTTCCAATTCTAGAGTAAACTTAATCGATGGTACCTGGTTATTTAATTTAGAGGGTAAATCATTTACATCAGTACCAGCAGGCAGAACAGCTAAAATGTCATCAACATCATATCTATACCACTTTACAGGAATATAAATGATATTAGGTAAAAAGCGTTTTTCAAAGAATTCCATGTACAAGTTTGAGAGGAGTGGTGATAAAGGGTTGCCCATTGCCATGCCAAATATTTGTTGATAAAATTCACCATTGAATATAAACTTACAATCACAAATGAACAACCTAGTAAGTGAAATAATGTGACTTACAGGTAGAGGTAATTCATGCTGAGTTAGTTCATTACTAAGATATTCTAAAATAGATTCTATGGGGACTTAAGTAAAAAGAGAACATACATCAAAACTAACGAATCTATCAGTGGGGCAAAGAGTAATTTTGTTTAATTTATCAACCAAATCTAGAGAATTATATACATATATATATATATATATATATATATATATATATATATATATATATATAGATATATATATATATATATATATATATATATATGAGAATCGGAGATGGTTCCAAGTAACGGGGACAAGATCTTAGTGATACATTTCGAAAGTTTATATGAAACTGAGCCAACAGTATTGATAATAGGCCACATAGGGTTATTTTCTTTGTGCGTTTTGACTAATCCATACAGGTAAGGTAGCGAAGGAAATTTTAGAAATTTGCCTGACAATTTGCCTAGTAGTTCTGTTTTATCTTTAAGGATTTTTTTCACTGTGCTATTAAAGTTTTTTATGACTTGATCAAGTCACATTAACCTCCAGTAGGACTTGTATACGTGATATGTAGTCAGCTTTATCTAAAATTACTATACTATTTGACTTCCTGGCTTATACCTTTATTTATGATTTGTTATCACGTTTCAAACTTTCGTGATTCAGTTATACACGCACACACACACACACACACACACACACACACACACACATATATATTATATATATAAATATATATGTATATATATATATATATATATATAATATATATATATACACATATATGTATACGTTCAGTTACAAATGTCCTGTAATATCCAATTCGCTCTACCTCTGGAATTAAAATATTTCCAAATATGTTAACCGAAGGGGAATTTTTTTTAGTTGATAATAATCTCGTCCTCTCGTGGATTCGAACCAGCGCCCAGCGGACAGAGGAGAAATCAGGACTTCTCTGACGTTACCGAGTCGGGTAGCATCACTGAAGCCCTGCATTCTCCTCTGTCCGCTTGGCGCTGGTTCGAATCCACGAGAGGACGAAATTTTCTTCAACTAAAGTAATTCCCCTTCGGTTAACATATATGACAATATATCAATTCCGAGGTTGAGCAAATTGGATATATATATATATATATATATATATATATATATATATATATATATATATATATATATATATATATAAACAAGTAGCAACGCCACCACTAATAGAAGTAGCAGAAGAAGAATTAGCAGTAGCAAGAGCAGTGAGAAATTTATTCCCAGCCCCGGGAATAAATTCCTACTACAACTTCTGTAGCGAATCTACATAATATAATATAATTCACTGGCCATAGCCTTCTCTCTCAAGGGTAGGTAGAGGTAGAGAGGGAGGTAGGGAGGTAGGGCCTTCACCCTGATGCTGGAGGTGCCACTGCCTTCAGGGCATAAATCTCCTAGGTAGGGTTAAGGCGGGGGAGGAGGAGGGGGGGAGGAGGAGGTGGGGGAGGAGAAAGGGGGGCGGGGTGGGGGGGTGTTGATTTAAAAATACTGCCCCTTTGGGAAACGCCATTTGCATCATAACACTGTAATGGATGAACGTTGCTTCTGCTTAAGTCTCAGAATGTATGAGAATACGAGAGAAGGGGGTGGGGGTGTAAGTAGCTACTATATGAATGTATTGTATAAGCCCTTTGAATACCTTCAGGAAAATAAAAACAACATAAACCTGAAAATAACACGAACAACTAATAACCCTTTTTCTCAACTGTTACCAAACTAAAAAAAAAAAGCACTACCCCCTTAATAAAAAAAAACAAAAAACTACAAGAAAAAAACTAAACAAAACCCCCAATAATTCATTAAACACAAAACCTCCAGCTTGATCAAATTCGTCCCATTCATTAAATGCGAAAATACTCCGTTTAAATGATGAATGGAATTCAACCGAGCATGAAACCACCTCTAATTCACGAGCTTCGGAGTGGTAATTAATCTGGAAATTAATCTGGAAATTAATCTGGAAATTTATCTGGAAACTCATCTTTTTAGCGAAACTATTTCGACTTGTATTTTCATCATTGACTCACATTTTATAAGTTTATTTATTAATTTGTTGATTATTTTTTCCCTCTTTTTAATAAGTGATTTCCTCTGTTATTCATTTCCATTGAACAATAGATTCGGTGGAGATTTCAATATCAGGTCAGTGACCTTTGTACGATTAGAGTTTATTAACCTGGATGATAATAATAATAATAATAATAATAATAATAATAAAAGTACCAGATAATGTTTTTCAGACACAAAAACAATAGGTGTTTTATATATATATATATATATATATATATATATATATATATATATATATATATATATATATATATATACAGAGAGAGAGAGAGAGAGAGAGAGAGAGAGAGAGAAATAAGCAAAATATAGTTATCATCCAAATCACAACCAAATCAAAAGTCTCATTGAACCCATCACAAAATAAATGAATAAATAAATAGATAACCAAATAAAAAAATAAAAAACTTAATTCAATCAAAGGAAAAACTAATATCCATCCATTTACATCACTTCCTTCCCAGCCTCCTACCTTCATCTTCAGTTTGGGGAGGAGGAGTACTGTACGCGCCCAACTAGAAATTATACACGTCAGGGAAACATTGCACACGTGCGAAGCCGATTATTATCAGGACTGGCGACAGATAATTGATCAAACTGCGACCCCGACTTGATAACTGTCCGGTCCCAGGTTGAGAGAGAGTGATTATTACGATTGGGTTAGAGACGGACGAGGTAATTATTCGTCGTAATTATTTGTCGTAATTATTTTCCTCGTGATTCGATTAGGGCAGATTTATTTTTTTTCAATAATGCGTATAGTCGTCCGTTAAGGAATTCATTATATCCATCTAGGAGGTCATTATGTGCATTATGGTACTGGTCGGGATTGATTCATTATAAATTCATTATGGGTTTTCATTAAAAAAATAATTAGAATTATTTCGGTGAAAAATGACATTTTCCACAGGTTGGATTTCAACAACAAAAAATGGAGAGAGAGAGAGAGAGAGAGAGAGAGAGAGAGAGAGAGAGAGAGAGAGAGAGAGAGAGAGAGGAAATTCAATGCCATTCATTAATAACCTTTCGTAAATAAAGGATTTATAGGAATTAAGATAATGATAGATGGTAGTTTATCAGCTTTTTGTAATCGAAAGTTTTATTTATTATTTATTTGATTTATTTATTTATTTATTTATTTATTTTTTATTTGCCAGCATTTAAATTGCTGTATGTATTTGACGAGAAGTTATTTTTATATAAGAATGAAGTGTCTAAAAGTTGGGCCTCTTCCAAAATAATAATAATAATAATAATAATAATAATAATAATAATAATAATAATAATAATAATAATAGGAGAGAGTAGAGAGAGAGAGCGAGAGAGAGAGAGAGATTCAATGCCATTCATTAATAACCTTTCGTAAATAATGGATTTATAGGAATTAAGATAATGATAGATGGTAGTTTATCAGCTTTTGTATAATTCGAAAGTTTTTATTTATTTATTTATTTATTTATTTATTTATTTATTTATTTATTTATTTGCCAGCATTTAAATTGCTGTATGTATTTGACGAGAGTTATTTTTATATAAGAATGAAGTGTCTAAAAGTTGGTCCTCTTCCAAAATAATAATAATAATAATAATAATAATAATAATAATAATATAATAATAATAATAATAATAATAGAGAGAGAGAGAGAGAGAGAGAGAGAGAATTCAATGCCATTCATTAATAACCGTTTTCGTAAATAAAGGAAATTTATAGGAATTAACGATCTGATATGGTAAGTTTATCAGCTTTTGTATAATTCGAAATTTTTATTTATTTTATTTATTTAGGATTTATTTATTTATTATTTGACGCATTTTAATTGCTGTATATAGACGATGTATTTTTATATAAGAATGAGTGTCTAAAAGTTGGTCCTTCCAAAATGAATAATAATAATATAATAATAATAATAATAATAATAATAATCAATAATAATAGAGAGAGAGAGAGAGAGAGAGATTTTTAGAGAAATCAATCCATTCATTTAATACCTTTCGTAAATAAAGGATTTATTATTAAGATAATGAATATGGTATTTATCGCTTTTGTATAATTCGAAGTTTTTATTTTATTTATTTATTTATTTATTATTTATTTATTTATTTATTTATTTATTTGCCAGCATTTAAATTGCTGTATGTATTTGACGAGAGTTATTTTTATATAAGAATGAAGTGTCTAAAAGTTGGTCCTCTTCCAAAATAATAATAATAATAATAATAATAATAATAATAATAATAATAATAATAATAATAATAATAATCACCCAGGGAGAAAATTATATAATTCTAGAGATCAGAGACTCGGCGTGAAATATATAATTAATCATCTTCCTGACGAAATGAAGAATTCCAAAAGACTCTCCGTCAGTCATTTCCAGGCCGGGCCTGGAAGCCGCACAAGCTTCCAGGAGCTTCCGGGATTTCGCTCTCAAAGGTCCCACAGCCGCCGCCCACCGCAGCCGCCCATGAAAGAGATATCAAATTCGGGTGGTTCGCCCCCTCCCCTCCCCTTCACCTCCTTCCACTCGCCTTTCCATCCAACCTACTACTGCTCCCCTACCCACCTTCCCCTCTCCCTCCCTACCCATACCCCTTCCTCTCCCACCTTCCCCCTCCCATTGCCCTCTCCCCGCCCCTACCTCCCCTTCCCCTTCACCTCCCATCACCCTCCCCTTCTCCTCCCCTCCCCCTCCTCCTTCTTTCCCCTCCCATTATCCTCCACCAACTTTCACCTTTCTTCCCCTTCCCTCTCCCCCTCCTCCTGCCTTCCCCCTCCCTTTACTCTCGCCCCACCTCCCCCTCTATTCCCCTCCCCCATCTCCTTCTTCTCCTCCTCCACTTCCCCACCCCCTCCCTATACTTTCGCCCTACCTCCCCTCTTTTCCCCTCCCCCTCCCCTCGCCTCCCCGCCTTCTACCCTCCCCTCTTCTCCCCTTCCCCCTCCTCCTTCTCCTTCCCCCTCCTCCCCCTCCCGCTCCCCTCCCCTCCCCCTACCCCTTACCCCATCCCCCTTCCCTCGAAACCTCATCAAGTAATTAACAGAGAAATTGATGGACGTGAGTGAGAGAGAGAGAGAGAGAAAGAGAGATAGAGAGACATCGGGCATCTGGTCTGCAGCTCATTCCGGTTGATATAATTGGGTTAATGTGAAACACGGAGAGTTTGATGGAGGAATCATTAGGATGATCGGTTTTCGGATGGAAGAGTGATTGTTTGCTTGCACTGATGCCTTTGGTCCGTGTCACACTCGTGGGAAAGGGGGTGGGGGAGGGGGTTGTTAAAGAGAGGGAGATTAACGTGTGTTTTTTTTTTTAAAAAGTGGATTAATGGTGCTTGATAGGTCACCGGAAAGAACTGTAAGTATATGTCTTTCTGTGTGGATAAATGAGCGTCTTTCTTTAAATTATGGATGATGATAAAAGTACGATAGAGGCAAAAGGGTGTATTTTTTAAAAGTGGACACATGAGAATGAATAGTGCATTTCAGGTCGCAGAAAGAAATGTAAGTACGTCATCGTGTAGGGCATTATAAATATAGGTTTCTGTAGTGAAATGTAAGTGGTTTCTGTATGGAAATATAAGTGTCTTCTCGTGGGAACATATGAATGTAAGTACGTCATCTTGTAGGGAATTATAAGTAGGTTTCTGTAGGGATTATTATTTTTATAAGAACACTGACATATCAGCAAAAGATTGATAGAAATACCAGCTAATATTTAGTTTTGTTATCATTCGTTTAGGACAAACTTTCGACAATAAACGTTAGATAAACTTTAGACAATCCAGTGAGGACTCACAGAACAAGTTAATGAAATAATCGTTTAAAAAAATACTCTTAGTATCCTGAGTCCTGAAATGGAGAAGCAGTTCCACAGTTATGTATGGGTACAAATACATTTAAAAAGCGAAATAGATTTATTTTTAAATACATTTGTACCCTCACATAACTGCGGGTTTTTCCAGTAATATAATTATCACTGCAAGTCAGGCAGAATATTAAAAACAAAGCGACAGTTCCAGCACTTTAAATCGAGGGACGAATATAAACAATTACGTAAATATAACAGGAAGATAAGTTACTGTGACGTTCTAAATCAGAAATTCATATATATATATGTATATATATATATATATATATATATATATATATATATATCTATTATATATATATATATGATATTAAAAGCAAACTTAGAAGTTTGGAAAGAATTCTCACGCCCCCCTTGAGCCAAAATTCATGCGGGCTACTGTCAAACAATTACGTAAATGTTACATAAATATAAATTACTGCAACGTTCTAAATCAGGAATTCCTAAAAAAAAATTTTTATATTTATATGATCTTGAAAGCAAAATTAGAAGGTTGGAAAGAATGACTCGAGCACGCCTCGAACCAGAATGCATGCGGGCTACTGTATATACGTCAAGGCTTAAACCGTATAAATAAAAACGAAGCCACTGTTCATAGAGTACCATTATCGTCATTCGCGTTGCGCTCGACGCTAGTCATCTATTTATCGTTGCAGGTTTTCAGACAACGGTGAATTCTGTCGATAAACTAGAGACGGTTGCGTTGTTGCAGTGCGAATATTAGGGGTCTTATAAAAGGTCTGTCTTCGTTATTTATCTATGCAATGCTACTCGCCGTCTCTAAACTTCTATAGTTTCGTGTCATGTAATCCGCCATCTTTCTACTCCCAAGTTTCGTAATATTTTAAAATTCCACGTTTCTTATTGTTCTAGGCTTTTGCAGTTCGTAATATTTTAGATTTTTAAAGATCGTAATATTTCAGATTCCTGCAGTTCGCAATATTTTAGACTTCTAAAGCTCGTTATATTTCAACTGTCACAGTTTGTAATACTGTAGACTCGTACAGTTCGTAATATTTTAGAATTTTGCAGTTCTTAATATTCTAGACTTCTGAAGCTCGTATTGTTCTAGAGTTCTACAGTTCGAAATATTCTGACCTTTTAACTATAAATTTCTGAAAGCTCCACAAAAGGTTTCAGAGAGAGAGAGAGAGAAAGAGAGAGAGAGAGAGAGGGAGGGAGAGAGAGAGAGAGAGAGAGAAAGGACTTGTCAAGTATTTGCGTCTGGATTAGAGACAATCCAGTCTCTCTCTCTCTCTCTCTCTCTCTCTCTCTCTCTCTCTCTCTCTCTCTCTCAGACATTCTGTTAATCCCTCAGAAATTCATAGTTAAATGCATATCTAGCTGTTTAAACTTAGCCTCCAACAACCATAATTACATCGAAATCTATTGTATTTTGTATTTGTAGCGTTCTGTAAACTCAGATATACTTTCGATGTTATGCCCTTTTAAAGTTTCTGAGAAAAGGAAAAAGAAAAATATACAAAAATGTCAAATGTATACTATTTTTTACATTCAACATCGTAAAATTCCAGACAGTACTATAGTAGATTCACATCAGCCGTGCATTTGACGTCTAAGCCAGTTCCTTACGACGCTCCTGATTGGCAGGGCTGGAAACTATCAGTCTCTTGAGAGAGTTCACATAGGCAGGATCTATGTTCCATCTCCCCTGAGGTATACTTCTTTCAGGAGAGGTGGAACATACATCTGCCCATCTGAACCCTCGAGAGAGACTGAGAGTTTCCAGCTCTGTGATTGGCTTATCAACAGCCAATCAGAAGCGTCTTAAGGGACTGACCTAGACGTCAAATGAACGGTTGATGTGAATCTACTATAGTTAATTAGTTAATTAATTCCAGTCATCTCCAGAGAAATCTCCAGAGATTATTTCGGTTTTTGTTCATGGCAATAGTTAACAAGATAATGCTGAAAATGAGTTATAAATAAGAAAAATAAAATATATACGGTTATTGACTGTGCAGGAATATTACCAGCTGCAGAAATCTAAAATATTACGAACATTACACCTAACCTTAACTATGAGAGAGAGAGAGAGAGAGAGAGAGAGAGAGAGAGAGAGAGAGAGAGAGAGAGAGATTTGATTTGATTGTCTCCCCAGTCCGGTCGCAAATATTTGATAATTCCTTCTATCTCTCTCTCTCTCTCAAACTGTCTGTGAAGCTTTCATCAATTTATAGTTAAATTTACACCTAACCTTAACTATGAGAGAGAGAGAGAGAGAGAGAGAGAGAGAGAGAGAGAGAGAGAGATTTGATTTGATTGTCTCCTTAAGTCCTGTCGCAAATACTTGACAACTCCCTCAAGTTCCGCTCACTCTCTCTCTCTCTCTCTCTCTCTCTCTCTCTCTCTCTCTCTCTCAGCACCCCTAATCCTTCCGCGTGGAGTCTCTTTCCCAGTTTGGGCTTAAAGGACTCCTGTTTGGGATCGCAGGAGATATAGGATCCTATACCGTGTAAGAGGCAAATCCGGGATGCAAGCAAGTCCTGATAGGATTCAAGGATACGAGAAATTTCTCCTTCGAATTCATTTTGTGATACGAATTTCCCTCCCGTGGGATGAGTTTCATAGCATGGTCTTATTTTTTTTTTCTTTTACTTCTTATGTGTCCTCTTTTATCCTATTTTTTTTCTTCGTTTTTATTCCTCGTCCTCCTCCTCCTCTTCCTTCTTCTTCCCCTTATTCTTTCTCTCCCTCCTCCCCCTCCTCCTCCTCCTCCTTCTTCTTCTTCTCCCATATTTTTCCTTATTCTACCTTATTTTTTTCTTCTACTTCTCCCTCTCTCTTCTTCTTCTTCTTATTCTTATTCTTCCTCTTCCTCACTTCCCTCTTCTTTCTCTGCATTATCGCCCTCTTTTTCTTTCTTATCTCTTTCTTCTTCTGATTCTTCTGATTCTTCCTTTTTTTCTTTCCTCTTCTTCCTCCTTCTCATCTCCTTCTTCTTTCTTTTCTTTATCTCCTTCTTCTTCTTCTTATTCTTCCCTTTTTCTCTCTCCTCTTCTTGTTCCTCCTCCTCATCTCCTGCTTTTTTATCTCCTTTATCTTCTTCTTCTTCTTCTTCTCCTCCTCTGTCCTTCTTCTTCCTCTTCTTTTTCTTCTTCTCCTTCTTCTTCTTCCATTTTCTCTTTCCTCTTCTTCCTCCTCCGCATCTCCTTCTTTCTCTTCTTAATCCTCCTTCTTGTCCTTTTCTTCTGTCTCCTTCTTTTTCTTGCTCTTTTTCGTCTCTTCCTGCCATTTTTTCTCTTTCCTCTTCTTCCTTCCGCCGCATTTCTTCCTTCCTGCTTTTTATCTTGGCCTTCCTTCTCTTCCATTCTTTTTCTTTCCTTTCTTCCATGTTGTTCTAAGTCCTCCTTCTTTTGTGCCTCCTTATCTTCTTTATCTCCTTTATCGCCTTCTTATTTTCGTATCTTCTTCTTCATCTTCTTCTTCCATTTTCTCTTTCCTCTTCTTCCTCCTCCTCATCTCCTTCTTCTTTCTCTTCTTTTTCTCCATCTTTTCTTTCTTTCTTCTTCTTCTTCTTCTTTCTTTACTGCGGAAAGAATGTCGAGAGGAGTTGCAAAATATCCCTTTTGCATCAGCAAGAACCTTTAAAAAAAAAAAAAAAAAAGTGGGAATTCATTCAGTGGCACGTATTTTGGGCGCTGCTGACCCGAGAGAGCAACAGTTGCTTGTTGCTGCTGGCGTTGCTAAAAATGCGACGCTATTGCTGGGCATTTAGCGTTGCTTGAAAGCGCGCTTTGCCTGTTGGGGATTCTGGCTGATAAGATAATCGACGCTTTTGCCAGTGTTTAGTGTATAGTCTGAATGCACTAATGTTGTAATGTTGGAAACATTGTTCTCGCTAGTGTTTAACGTAGTCTAAATGTGACAATGTTGTAATGTTGGAAACATTGTTTTCGCTAGCGTTTAACCTAGTCAGAGTGCGCCAACGTTGTAATGTTGTAAACATTGTTTTTGCTAGTATTTAATGAAGTCGGAATGTGCCAACATTGTAATGTTGGAAACATTGTTTTTGCTAGCTTTTAACCAGTCTGAATGTGCCAACATTGTAATGTTGGAAACATTGTTGTTGCTAGCTTTTAACGTAGTCTGTATGCGCCAACGTTGTAATGTGGGAGACATTGTTTTTGCTAGCTTTTAACGTAGTCTGAATGCGCCAACATTATAATGTTGGAAACATTGTTTTTGCTATCTTTTAACGTAGTCTGAATGCGTCAATGTTGCAATGTTGGAAACATTGTTTTTGCTAGCTTTTAACGTAGTCCGAATGAGCCAATGTTGTAATGTTCGAAACATTGTTTTCGCTAGCTTTTAACGTAGTCTGAATGCGCGAACGTTGTAATGTTCGAAACATTGTTTTTGCTAGCTTTTAACGTAGTCTAAATGCGCCAGTGTTGTAATGTTCGAAACATTTTTTTTTTTGCTAGCTTTTAACGTAGTCTGAATGTGCCAATGTTGTAATGTTATAAACATTGTTCTCGCTAGTGTTTAACGTAGTCTAAATGTGACAATGTTGTAATGTTGGAAACATAGTTCTCGCTAGCGTTTAACCTAGTCAGAGTGCGGCATTTTGTACTGTTGTAAACATTGTTTTTGTTAGAGTTTAGTGAAGTCTTAATGTGCCAACATTGTAATGTTGGAAACATTGTTTTTGTTAGCTTTTAACTAGTCTGAATGTGCCAACGTTGTAATGTTGGAAACATTATTTTTGCTAGCGTTTGATGTACAGTCTGAATGCGCCAATGTTGTAATGTTGGGAACACTGTTTTTGCTAGCGTTTAACGTAGTCTGAATGTGCAAATGTTGTAATGTTGGAAACACTATGTTACATTTAAAAACCTAAACATTGTTGGTCGTAGTCGTGAATAAATGGTAAATGCTTCGTCTTGTTCAGTAACATAGGCTTTTTTTTTTTAACCATAGAATGTAAATTTTCTGTGCAGCTTCAAAATGTAAGTGATGTTCATCGATGTTGCCGGAAATGTCAGGTTATAAATTTTACGTCTTAATTGAAATTAGAAGCTTTGTTTTTTATGGGATGCCAGATTTTTTTTATTATAGATTTATACTTCAGACAGCGTCCAGCCGCCAAGAATGACCTTAGAAGTTTCATAACTTCATCCCTGAAAGTAAAATAATTAAACAAAATACAGATTAAACGGATGCAATTATTGTTCCCTGTAAGATTATAGAATCTACAGTCAGATCTCCCCCCAAAAAATCCAAACTTGGCCCTCCCGCTTGTGACACGAGTGTCACAACCTCTCGAACCGCGCGTGTACAGACTTTTATATATATATATATATATATATATATATATATATATATATATATATATATATATATATAGATAGATAGATAGATAGATAGATAGATAGATATAGATATATATATCCTACATCACTTTGATAAATATTCCCATACGAGAGAGAGAGAGACAAAGATTTATAATAGCAAGACATCCGAACAAGCGTGCGTAGAGTCCATCGGTAAATCAGAGAAGATATTACGTTCCCTCAACTCATAACGAAGCATTCCCCCAAAACAAAAGACACGCGATCAGTAACGCCCCTTTTTTTTTCCCTCCCTGGCAGGGAGCTACTATCGTATCCTAACTTGTATGGGCACCTTTCTCCGAGCCCGACGAGGATCATATCCTACGGGCATATAGCAGACGTATACCAGACACGCGTGTTTATGTAAGCTAAAAGCGTTTCGGAAGCTTAGCCTTCTCGTAACTCCTCGAGGCAGCAGGTTTGACTTGTGAGCCTATAACATTGAGGGGGCGGAGGCCTTATGCCTAGAGGAAACATTTCGGCTATGACGTAAGGGGTAAAAGGGGGGCTATATACCGCGAGGAAAACATTTCCTCTCTCCCTCCCCATAGAAGCCCACCAACGTCCGTAGTGGGCAGTAAATCCGGCTGTAAATCCGGCTTAAGCCGTTCTTTACGGGGCAGGCTTGAGCATAAAGGGGGCTTAGAGTGAAGGATATATTCTAAGGTTATGGGACTGAAACATCTTAAGAGTATCAGGTTCTGTTTCAAAGATTAGTAGATCTAATTAAGGGTTGGAAATTTATGTTAGTTTGGCGTGACAATGCCGTGGGTCATAGCAGCGCTTAAATATACGACACGGCGATTATAATGGTGATTCTAATATTAATATTAAGTGAATTACGATGGTTTCAACGTCGAGTCTAAATTCTAATCCATACTTTCACTACCCATAGCTTTCCAATAATAACTTTCAGGATTTTTTTTTCCTTAAAGTAACTTTCTAATACGCAGAAGTTTCTCTGAGTTAACTTTCTAATAAGAGGAATTCGTGTTGACATTTAACATACGATTCCTCTCTCTCTCTCTCTCAGTATAAGTTTGTTATAGTATGTATGTATTTACATATTTGATTATGTATTTTTAAATATATCCAAAACAAAATTTTCATTTTAAGCAAATTTTTATACTTCATATTAAATTTATTTGCAACGTCAGCAACATAGTTGTTGGGACGCCAGTTTAATTACCATAAATCAAATCGCACTCTCTCTCTCTCTCTCTCTCTCTCTCTCTCTCTCTCTCTCTCTCTCTCTCTCTCTCTCTCTCTCTCCGGGGCAGAAACATTCATAAACATTTCACAAATCCATGCACGCATCCATTCAGGAAAAATTGACTATAGTAAAGAGAATCTGTCATAGTACGTTTTGTGAAATCAAATACAGTGAATAACATTAATTCTCTCCGGTCGTAATTCATTAGCTAAAATTACTGGGGGATAATCCGTCAATAAATGATCAAACAAGTCTCATATTTCCATAATTGTGTTGATGAATTATTAAATCATTGTTACAAATGAATAAATAATTTGAGAAGGATAGAGTCAGTGTCCTGGGAGGCGTTATCCGACCTCCAGCTTACTAGGGACGCGTGCAAGATTTCCCCCTTACTCATAAGTTGTGAAAGTTATATTCGTAAATTAACGTAAATTAAAACGTGCTAAAATCTAAGGTCAACTAGAGCCTTGTTTCACCGACAAAAAATTTAAATAAATACGCTATATTTTATTAGAAATCATTTTTCCGTACTGTTTAACACACACACATTATTTATGTTTTTACATTTTCATTCTAATACATAAATCATAGATATGCTATACTAAAATTCCCGTGTCTTTACCTCAACGCGAGACACCTTTTTCAGACCTTTTTAGGGTCTTCCATTGACCTTACCTAAACACCCCCCACCCCCAAATAACAACAATAAATTTGTAGGCTTACTCCCCGAGTAAGCGGAAATAACATTACTTATCCAGTTTAATTCAAATATGCACAATTAAATGCCATAAGCCTGTTATGTTAGTCAAATGCTGGGATGAGCAAACATTATTTTGGATGTTTTTCAACAGTACTGAATTATATAATACCTGAGAAACAATATCTTTTTTTAAGGAATACAAGGAATAAAATGTCTGTTTATTTATTCAGAATCATGTCATATTTTCAGTCGAGATCTGATAGAAATAAAGGCTTAATAATTTGTTATCCGGAATTACCTAAATTTTTTTCATTAAGGTCTGAAAAAAAAGTAAAATACCAATTTGTTTAAGAATCATGTGAAATTTTCAATTACAGTCAGATTGAAAATCATGTAAAATTTTCAATTATATTTCTATTCAAAGTCATGGTGAATTTTAAGTTAAGGGCTCATAGGAAAGAATGCCTATTTATTTGTTCTTCAGTTGAGGTCTAATAGGGAAAAAAGAGATATATTTATTATTCGAAGTCGTGTAAAAGTTTCTATAGAGGTCTGATAAAAAAAGGGCATATTTATCTGTTATTCAGAATCGTGTAAAGTTTTAATTAAGGTGTGATACAAAAAAAAATGCCTTTTAATTTGTTATTCTAAATCATGTAAAATTTTCGATTAATGTCTGATAAAAAAAGGGCATATTTATCTGTTATTCTCAATCACATCAAGTTTCAATTAAGGTCTGATAGATAAAAGTATAAAGATTTGTTATTCAGAACCATGTCTAAGTAAACATTCATAACACGCTTTCCCAAATTATTACAAGGACCTAAACACAAGTTACAAGAGCAAGCTCACTTCAAATTCCATTCGGTGATCCAACCATATTCATATTTGCTCAGAGAGACGAATATAAATCCTGCCCGCCCCAACGAGAGAACGAATCAAGACGAATAAATACGAATCAATACGAACCAATACGATTAAACGCCACTCCGTCCCAGTATCCAGGAGAAACAACGAATTTATTCGAATTTATTAGAAGATGATTAGCGAGACGACCGGGGCTCTCAATAATTCATTTGTCAACAGCGAATCAACAACAAACAACGGGTTATAAAAGAGAGCTTCGAACGAGAGACGACGGGAGAAGCAGAATGCATTCTGTGTCAATATTGGGACACTCGCCGCCCGCCGCCCCCCACCGCCCCCCTTCCTCCTCCTCGAATTTATTATATAGCATTTCAACAAGATGAATAATAATGCTCTCGGGTTGGCTGGCGAGTGCTCGCTGAGATAACTTGGTGTAATGACGGTGGAAATTGAAGGAATATGTAGGTGGTAAGTTTTTTTTTTTTTTTTTTTTTTTTTTTTTGCCGATTCGATACGATCTTGTGAGTGGGAGTTTGCAATGTGTTGTGATTTGATATGCTGCTGTATATATCTATATTCATATGTGCATATATATATATATATATATATACATATATATAATC
This sequence comes from Macrobrachium nipponense, assembly GCF_015104395.2. Classification (NCBI taxonomy): domain Eukaryota; kingdom Metazoa; phylum Arthropoda; class Malacostraca; order Decapoda; family Palaemonidae; genus Macrobrachium; species Macrobrachium nipponense. The sequence continues at coordinate 68,776,797 of NC_061089.1, forward strand.
TGGCTTTTGGCAGTTTATATACCAATAATAAGCCTTTTAGCTCACAGACATACCGTAATCTTATACGAAAACAAGACGGGAATGTAGCAATCTATTCATTAACCGACATTGCTAGTTAAGGAAGAGCAAACAAATATATATATATATATATATATATATATATATATATATATATATATATATATATATATATATATATATAAAATGACGTCGCTAACAAGCTAATTTAAAAGTTAGCCAAGACACCACCGAGGAGAGAGAGAGATAAAAAAAAAATATACAAAAAGTTTAATTCACCGTCTCGTTTGTCAAAACTGTCTCTAATTCGGCAAAACCAAGTTTCTTCACGGCGTTTCCTTAATCATTTTTTCGGGAGTGGGGGGCACGTGGGGGATGCCCCCTTGGGGTTGGGGGGAGGGTGGTCCTTTTACGCAAAATCGTAAATGACGCATACGGTCAGGTTCAGAGTCTAATTGAGTCTAATTGGGCAATTACTTAAGGTCACGTGGGCGATTTTACAGTTTATTATCTCTCTTGGACAAATGGGTGGGTTGAATTTTTTTCTGATTCCGTAGAAGTTGTGGAGGGAATTACATAAGGAGAAAATTCAGTCGTGATAAAAGTGTATAAAGTACTGTCGTGTTTTGGGTATTTGTTATTTCATAGCATTTAGGAATTTCATTAATATATTTCAGTTAGTTTTCGTAGGTATACTCACACACACACACGCACACACACACACACACACACACCACACACATATATATATATATATATATATATACTATAATATATATATATATATTTATATATATATATATATATATGTATATATATATGTGTGTGTGTGTGTGTGTGTGTGTGTATGTGTATATATATATACACACACGTATTTATATACATACATGCATATGCGTGTGTACCTACAAAACTAATTGAAACAAAATGTATATATATTTTCCAATCAGTTTTTCATAGGTACACACACACATATGCATGTACATATATACGTGTGTGTATATATACTCACACTTTATATATATTCACATGCGTATGTGTGTGTACCTATGAAAAATAATTGAAAATATATATATATATATATATATATATATATATATATATTATATATTTATATATTATACGAGTATGGTGTAGGTAGGAGAGAGAGAGAGAGAGAGCGCGTCGGACCGTCAATGAATGTGACACCGTATTATTCCATTTAAATAAAAAACTAAAAACAAAACAGTAACTTTGCAGTTACGAACGGAATATTTGTTTTCAGAATTATCAAAAATCATTTTGTTTTTGTGACATTTTCAAAAAAAAAATTGTAATTCCATTCGTCACCGCTAGCATCAAAAATGCTCGTTGGTGCGTGCCCGTATCATTGATGTCAAATATTGCCCCCTAGCACCCCCCCCCCAACCCCCCGTCCCCCTTTCGGTAAAGTCATTTAGCCTAGAGCGAAAATGTTTTGTGAAAATTAAAATTATTCGAACGTTTATGAACGTTTGATTAATATATATATACGTTTGTTGGTACAGTTCTATCTTGAAGAGGAGGAGGATGAAGGTGAAAAGATTCAGTCAGATAAACTGATTCAGTTGCTCGTAACGTTTCAGATTTCAAGAGGATGAATAGAAGCCCAGATACATTTCAGAATGTATGAAGGAGATTGATAGAATTGTCCAGATGCATTTCAGAATGTATGAAGGAGTCTGGTAGAATTATCCAGAACAATCTAAAAGATGGAAAATACATATTCTAGTGTATTTTCAATGCTTTCTCTACTTTATACTGATCCTCGTACGCATTCGATCATACCTGATAGACACCTGACAATGGTGGGTCGAAGTAGATTGAAGAAGTACAATATACCATGCACTATATATAGATATATGCATTAAGGTACAAATGTCCCTTAATATCCAATTTGCTCTACCTCGGAATTTATAAATTCTCATGTATGCTAACCGAAGGGGAATTTTCTTAGCTGATAATAATTAATTTCGCCCTCTCGTGGATTCGAACCAGCGCGCAGAGGAGAAATCAGGAGTTTAGTTATATATATATATATATATATATATATATATATATATATATATATATATATATATATATATATATATATATATATATATATATATATATATATATATAGATATATATATATATATCCTGTTTAAATCATGCCTACTAAAAAAATCGTATATTCCGAAACTTATGTTAATCTTTCTGTTACTAATATATGAAATGTACGATAGTCAAAGTAACGAGAATTTAAAAAAAAAGAAATATTAAATAAATAAATAGATTCTAGTCTGTTAACAGATATATTCTTTCCCTTAGTGAACTTTGGAAACGGAAAATATTATCATCTTAATTCTCCCCCGCAGGTCAGCGGTACCCATTAACCCATAATATACCAATAGAATCATAATTCCCTCATAATGACCTTCAATTAAAAGTTCATGGAAGTAATCGTCGTAGAGATTTGATGTAAACAATTCAAAAGTGAAGAGAAGAGATGATTAAAAAAAAAAAACATTAAAACCTGCCCGACGCGAATTACACCGTCGAGTGTTGCAATGCATTTTTAAATCTACAACAGCCCCCCTCCCCCACCCCCACCCCCCACCCAACCCCCCTAGTTCACCCCACCCCCAAAGAATAAAATTTGTGCTACGCGTGTTATCCCAGGGCTAAATATAGATAACGAAAGACTCGAAAAAATGGGTAATTTCCATCGCACCTCTTTAATTAAAAGCCCCAGGACGGCGGGATTACGTAAATCTCTCTCCTCTCTCTCTCTCTCTCTCTCTCTCTCTCTCTCTCTCTCTCTCTCTCTCTCTCTCTCTCTCTCTAAACCTGGATATGAGGTTATTTATTCAGTAAGGTTAAATGCATTTGCAAAATTCTACTCGTCGAAATTAGATACTCTGCTGTGAGAGTACACACCCCGTCTCTCTCTCTCTCTCTCTCTCTCTCTCTCTCTCTCTCAATGTGCTTAGAATAAGTAGGGTTTAAATTTATATATTCATAGTGACATCAGGTTGATTATGAAAGTATCCATGCCTAGGAAAATCTTCATGTGGATTTTATTTTCAACTACAGAATTTTTTAACAAGTCTGAATTAATTTACATAATCAAATGATAAATGATACGCTACCGAAGTATTTTGAATTTATCATGAGATACTAAGAACTGAATACACAGGATTATTATTATTATTATTATTATTATTATTATTATTATTATTATTATTATTATTATTATTATTATTATTATTATTAACAGTCTCGAGGAAAAATGGTTTGTGTAACAAAAATCCACAATTATATAGTAAACCAAATATGAATACATTTTATTATTATTATTATTGCTAAGTTTGTGTTATAAAACCTCACAATCAACTACATAGTAATACATTTTACTATATGTTTATTTTTTTTTTCTCTCTCTATCACAGTCCTCCAATTCGACTAGGTGGTATTTATAGTGTGGGGTTCCGGGTTGCATCCTGCCTCCTTAGGAGTCCATCACTTTTCTTACTATGTGCGCCGTTTCTAGGATCACACTCTTCTGCATGAGTCCTGGAGCTACTTCAGCCTCTAGTTTTTCTCGATTCCTTTTCAGGGATCTTGGGATCGTGCCTAGTGCTCCTATGATTATGGGTACAATTTCCACTGGCATATCCCATATCCTTCTTATTTCTATTTTCAGGTCTTGATACTTATCCATTTTTTCCCTTTCTTTCTCCTCAACTCTGGTGTCCCATGGTATTGCGACATCAATGAGTGATACTTTCTTCTTGATTTTGTCAATCAACGTCACGTCTTGTCTATTTGCACGTATCACCCTATCTGTTCTGATACCATAGTCCCAGAGGATCTTTGCCTGATCGTTTTCTATCGCTCCTTCAGATTGGTGCTCGTACCACTTATCACTGCAAGGTAGCTGATGTTTATTATTATTATTATTATTATTATTATTATTATTGCTAGAAAATTAACAATCTCAAGAAAAAGAGTTCGTGGAATAAAAATCCACATTCAACTACAAAGTAATACATTTTATTATTATTATTATTATTATTATTATTATTATTATTATTATTATTATTATTATTAGTTATTATTATTATCCTGAAAATTTATACCCTGGCCCAGACACAGACAAGAATGATAAATCGAGTGTTTTTCGAAAAAATCATCCATAAACTCATATATCAAAATCTACCATAACAAGTCATAAAACTCAATAGATTTTTACAATCAAACTTCGAGGTATGTTTTTTACGCCTAAAATTCCCGGTGGTCGTATATAACAGAAAATAACAAGGGGAAAATAAAGATCTCCAGGAGGCGTCTCACTCACTCACTCACACAAGCTTCCATCAAATAACGTCGTCATTAATCTCTTGGGACTTTGTCCGAGCTCGAAACCAAAACATCTTTATTGAAAGTTTTCTCCCTACCGCTGTTTACTGCGGAAGGGATGAATTATAATTGTTTTTTTTTTTTTTTTTTTTTTTTTTTTTTTTTTTGCCTGAGCAGGTTTACGTAGATATCGGCTGAACCATTCCGCGTGCGATGAGAATGAATGTTATTTTTTTGGTTTGGGAGGGGGAGTTGGATGTTGGTTTTGGGGTAAGGTTTATGTGAAGGTTTATTTAGTGGGGGGGGGCGAAGGGTTGAGGGTTGGTTTTGGGTGGAGTTTTAAGTAGATAGACCTCACCATTCAGCGTACGAAGAGAATGAATTATTATTATTATTTTTTATGTAGGATTTGTGTTTTGTAAGTAAATACCATTAATGAGGAGTTTTTTTTTTAATTTAGATTTCTGTATTTTGTCATTAAATATCAGTAGTCAGAAAATTTTAATTTTATTTATATACAAAAGGGTTCCACACATTCCTTGTGCGAAAAGGACGAAGGTTTTTTTTAAGTGGGATTCTAGGGTTTTGTAAGTAAATTACATCAGCGAGATCTTTTTCCTCCTGTTACATCTTTCAAACATTTTCTTTGTCAATTTCCGTTAAAGCGCTGAATGACCTCATAGGTCCCAGTGCTTGGCGTTTGTCCTAAATTCTATATTCAATTTAATTCAAACCAATAGTATGGAATTTTTTTTTATTTTTCGTTTTTTTTTTTTTTTTTACATACTCACGAGACATTTCGTAAGGTTCCTCCTCTCCTTACCTGAAAAAATTAATCATTTAAAATTTCAAAGATTGTTCTCTGTATGCATATAACAATGCGCATTTAACAATCAACTTTGTTCGTATTTTATCTGAAAAAGATAAAGAAAAATCAAGCTTTCATTATATTAGATATCATGTTTTAACATTTAAAAGTTTTTTGCCGAATTGTACTTTTATGCATTTATGAAAAAAAACAAATACATCGAGCATTCTTTTAATCAGCAAATAAACCAAGAATATAGATATCACTCTCTGCTTCATGAATATTCTCTCTCTCTCTCTCTCTCTCTCTCTCTCTCTCTCTCAATATGGGATGTTCCTTTATCATCCATTAACTTATGAAAAAAAACATTAACCTTCGAGTCTTTAATCCAGCAAATAAACCAAGAATTGATATACTCTCTGCTTCAAAAAAATGAATCTCTCTCTCTCTCTCTCTCTCTCTCTCTCTCTCTCTCTCATTATGGGATGTTCCTTCATCATCCATTAACTTATGAAAAAGACACAATTAACTCGAGCATTCTTTAATCAGCAAATAAACCAAGAATATAGATATCACTCTCTGCCTCATGAATCTCTCTCTCTCTCTCTCTCTCTCTCTCTCTCTCTCTCTCTCTCTCTCTCTCTCTCTCTCTCTCTCTCTCATCACGGGATGTTCCTTCCTTCATCATCCATTACCGGTTCGGCAATCATACATTCCTGATCAAGTCAACTGAAGCTTCAAAGAAACACTGGGTATTGGTTCGTTCGCTTTTATGAACGACGGAGAGAGAGAGAGAGAGAGAGAGAGAGAGAGAGAGCGCAGGTCAGTGAAGGGTAAAATCATCGATTTAATCTCTTGATTTCTGCCGATTATTGTAATTGTTTTTTTTTATAAGATCAAGAAGTTCCTCGTTGTACTAGTCGGTTACGCGCTCGACTACCGATCTCAAGGTCCGGGTTCGTGAAATCAAAAGAAATATTATTTCTGGTGATAGAAGTTCACTTCTCGGTGTGGTTCGGGTCCCACAATAAGCTGTAAGTCCCGTCGCTAAGTAACCGATCGGTTCCTAGCTGCGTAAATATATCTAATCGTTCGGGCCAGCCCTTGGAGAGCTGTTAATTAGCTCAGTGGTCTGGTTAAACTTAGATATACTTAACTTAACTTGACTTATAAGATCAAGAGAAAGTTATAATTGTTAGTGTCGTTTATATTTATATTAGCATCAGTCTTTCTCAAACAATTTGAATGTTT
>NC_061089.1:68785735-68790735 GCF_015104395.2 Macrobrachium nipponense
TGGGAGAACCTTTTTACGGTAACAAGTCGTTCGTTGGGGAAGACCCATTAGTTGTTTTTAATTTTTACATTCTTAAAAACTTTGTTAAAAATATTAATTTTAAGACAAGCTGTTTTTCCTCCGCCTGATGCTGGCCCCCTCTTCTGCTTTCCTCCCTCAGACAGATTACAGCACGGGGGACGTGACGTCCAGCATTGTTGCAGCCAGGGCTGAACACCGTGCAGCATCATCACAGCCCACAAGACGTTCCAGCAGAACAGCAAACAGGAATTCGAACAACAACAACGGAATGACCTAGTTGGGCTGTTGAGCACTTCCCTCATTTGCGTTCGTCATTGTGGAATAATTGTCCTGTTCAGAAGTTTACTTCGACGGATTTTTAAATTCATTATGTTTACTTGACTGAAGATGAACCTAATACAAAATTCGAAAGCTCTTATTATTAAAGACATTATACTTCACATGCGATATTATTGTGGACCTGCAAACATTATTATTATTATTATTATTATTATTATTATTATTATTATTATTATTATTATTATTATTATTATTATTATTATTATTATTATTATTATTATTATTATTATTATTATGGCATAGGACAGTCATGTGTATGTAATTGCCCATTGCAAAGTTGATCAATATATGAGGCAAAAGGCATATTTTCTGGCTTTGAGAGAGAGAGAGAGAGAGAGAGAGAGAGAGAGAGAGAGAGAGAGAGAGAGAGAGATGACTACCTCTCATGATTTCTTTGCCAAGATACAAGTCCACGTGAATGTTAAAACTCGTACATTTGAATTAGTATAAATGCTCATTTAACTTTGTCATACAACATCCAAACATTTTAAAATGGTCTTTTTTTTTCTACCGAGCATTGCAGTATTTAATAATTAGAGTTAAAATCTGCTTAATGAAGTTTGTTAAACGTCCATCCGTTATGGGGAAATATTAGGCGGGAATGAATTTTCATATACCACTGGGTGAAAAGTATTTCCAGTTTTCAGTTTTCAAATGGGTAGGGATATTATTTGCGAATAAAAACTCATTATTTTTAGAGCATTCTAAACAGATAAAAGAAGAATAATTGGATGGCTTTTCAGTAATTTTATCAATATTCTATCTATATAATTTAACCATTTTTAAACATAATTTTTCCCTCTCTAATCAATTTAATCCTTTTAGTGAGTGCTTTGAGATTATTTAAAACAAAGACATAATTAACAATTTTCAACAATACGGCTCGACGACAAATGTATTCGAACCGGTGTTCATAACTAAAATACAACAACAATAGAACCTAATAAGCGCTCGATGTATTTCAGCTGAGTTTGCTTTAATAGAAATTTACGTATTTCAGCTGAATTTATTTCAACAGAATTTTATTTTGGCAGAGATTTATTTTAACAGATATGTATTTTAGCAGAGATTTATTTTAGCAGAAATTTATTTTAGCAGACGTTTATTTTAGCAGAGATTTATTTTAGCAGAAATTTATTTGAGCAAAGACTTATCTCAGCAGAAATTTATTTTAGCAGAAATTTATTCTAGCGGAAATGTATTTTTACAGAAATTTATTTTTTGCAGAAATTTATTTCTGCATAGATTTATTTTAGCAGAAATTTATTTCTGCATAGATTTATTTTAGCAGAAATTTATTTTTAAACAAAGTGACTCATTTCCGAATTGATCTGCAAATACTAATGGAAAGGCAACGAGTGTTACAAGCAATATCCTATGAACTGATAAACTGTTCTTGTTATAGCTTTTGTTGTTGTTGTTGTTGTTGTTGTTGTGGGTGTGTGTTTGAGAGAGAGAGAGAGAGAGAGAGAGAGAGAACAAAGGAAGTAGTAAAAGAAAGCGGAAACATAGTTCGGTTGTTACAAAGATTAAACACTAGAAGACTGACAAAGAGAGAGAGAGAGAGAGATAACAAAGGAGGTAGTAAAGGAATGCGGAAATACAGTTGAGAGGTTACACAGATTAAACACGAGAGAGAGAGAGAGAGAGAGAGAGAGAGAGAGAGAGAGAGAGAGAGAGTTGGATGTGGCACATAAAGCTGGCCTTTCATGTAGGATTAAAAACGCAGTTACCTTATTCTAACTGGTCTTTTCATAATTATATTTTTCTCTCTGCAAAAGCCATTGAAAAGCTTTTTTTTTTTTGTTCTTTTCAACATGTTTTGATTACACGTAAATCAAATAGAGCGATGGGTTTTATTCATAATAATGAATAGATCATTCATTATGCGCTTTGCAGCCGTGAATAAACGTTATCGTGAATAAGGTTATTAGTGAATAACTTGCTGCATTGTTAGCGAGATTAAAGCGAATATATGTAAACACACACACACACACACACCACACATACACACACACACACACACACACACACACACACATATATATATATATATATATATATATATATATATATATATATATTATATATATATATATATAGAGACAAAGTATGTATGTATATATGTATGTATATACACTTTTCATGACGTTATATATCGAATAACTGTATGTATATACACTTTTGACGAAGTTATACATCGAATAACTGTATGTATATACACTTTTGACGAAGTTATACATCGAATAACTGTATGTATATACACTTTTGACGAATTTATTTACATCGAAAATCTGTATGTATAAACACTTGTCTTGAAATTATACATCGAATAGCTGAATGTATATACACTTTTGACGTAGTTATACATCGAATAACTGTATGTATATACACTTTTCATGAAGTTATACATCGAATAATTAATTACAACAGCATAAAGGATTCTCCATAATTTTTTTTTTTTCATACATCTTGAATTCACGATCAAAACATTTCAGAGATTGCTTCAGCTTTCATGGCTTTCATTCATCTGAAAGAGGGAGGCATAAACTGAGCTTTCATCTTTGCTTGCATTAATTTTGCTTTTCGTCGTCTATGCTTTTAGCCCCGTGGCGAGTAAACTACGTTTTCTGTGTGTGTGTGTGTAAGTGTGTAAGTGTACTCACTCCCCTGTCCCTACGGCCCAACCCCCACCCCGCAAGTATACATCGTATACCAAAGAGCTCCATTTCAATTTTGCTTCATAAGTTATGAAGTTCATTCAAAAATCAGGAGTGAACTTCGAAGCTGCCTCTCGCACCGATTTGACTATCAAATTGGGCTGTTCCCTCCAGCGAACGTCCAGTTTCGTATTGATTCGTCCGGTTATTCACCAAATTCCCTCAGCGATGACCAGGGCTGACGTGACTGCTTGCGAACGATGGTCAACGAGAATGGACCGGAGAGCAGCGAGACCGAACTACAATTTACTCAATTTAGTCTGAATGATGTAAGACTTCTTTTATCCGACGGTTGGAGGATAGATAGATAGGTAGATAGACAGATAGATAGATAGATAGATAGATACGCGAATTCATCTATTTATTTATTCACTCGTGCATTCGTATATTTGTCCCAAGTTTGAAAGCACCTTTCCCCTTTTTTCCAAACTGGTTTTATATATATTTCTTTTTTCAGGTCTGGGCTACTCAAGGGCATGATGTTTCCCGTAACCTAAGACCTCTTCATGTGACAAAATGATTTCATATGTGGGTGATCATATTTCCCATGCATACGATTTATTTATTTATTCATTTATTTATTCATTTATTTATTTATTTTCCCTACCCCTTTACTAGTTTTATATTTATTTTTGGCCTGGGCTACGTAAGGACATATGGTTACCCGTTCCCAAGAGTTGTATACATTCAAAAAATGAATTCATATCTCGACGATCATATTCCAGTTACATGCATGCATAAGCATGCATACATGCATGCACGAATGCAGCTGCATCCACATATGTGATTATTGACAGCCTTGCATTCAATTGCATTTATATTCTCTCATATATTCATGCACGTGTTTCTTTACTTTGAATACTTGGAATAGCGTATCGTGAAATGACTATATGAATAATGTGATGGAATAATACTGTGGCAATTACAGCTTTAAAAAAAAAAAAACATTCCTTTTAATACAACCAAACCCAGCTGACATCTATTTTAATTTTTTTTATAAAAAAAAATTAAATGACAATCATTAGCGTAAGAATCATCAGCTTTTTAAATAACTATATGAATAATGTAATGGAATAATGCTGTGGCAATTACAGCTTTTAAAAAAATACACTTCTTTTAATACAAACAAACACAACTTACCTCTATTTTATTTATTTTTATTTCATTTTTTTATTTTAAAATAAAGGTCAGTTAGGTTCCGCTGTATTAAAAAAAAGGATTAGTAAAATAAAAAATCGAAAGAAAATCAAAAGAATAAATAAAAATTCGAAAAAAAATTATGTATATAAACAAAATATAAAGCAAATAAAAGGGATTATATAAAACCAAAGTAGAAAGAAAATAAAAAAATATATAAACAAAATATAAAGCAATTAAAAGGGATGATATAAAACCAAACTAGAAAGAAAATAAAAAAAAACGATGAATAAAAAGAAAACGAAAATACGAAAGAATAAATAAAAAAGAGAAAACAGAAACCTTCTGTGAATGGAGAAAGAAGAGCCTTAAAAGCCGCCCGAAATATGATACGATTGGCCTCTTTAAGGTCACTTCTGGCCCTCCTCGCTGGGGCGGGGTGGTGTGGGGGCGGGTTTGAGAGGGCAGGGTAATGTGTTCATTGCTTTTAATGTTCTTTGTAAATTTATTTTTTTAAGTAAACTCCATACACATTTTTTTTTTTTTTTTTTTTTTTTTTTTTTTTTTTTTGTTTTTTTTTTTTTTTTTTTTTTACATTTTCAAGCAGTAAGTTATTTTACTTACGAATTGTTTTTTCCCTTTAAGAATATATATTATGATAATAATATTTCGTATCAGCATCATCGTTTTGATTATATATATATATATGATATATAGTATATATAGTATATATACTATATAGTATATTTATTATATAATATCATCATATATATATATATTCAT
>NC_061089.1:68803235-68825735 GCF_015104395.2 Macrobrachium nipponense
GGCAAAATTACGATCATAATTAGTTATGAAATCTTACTGTAATAAAAAAATAAATATGGGTTATTTAGAGAAGGAAATAATGCTATTAAATTGAATATAAGAAACATTACTTGATGCACAGAAATTAAAGAAAGATGAAAATAGAAAAAGAATAATAAATGCAAGGAACGAAAAGGAGAGAGAAATAATTATTATTTCTGCCATACCAAATCCCAACTATAATTATATAAACTAATATAACCATACTTAGTGTGTAACAATACTTAGTGTGAAATCATAGCTAATTGACTAATTACCGGAAGAAATCAATGGAAAACATCACAATTAATCACTATGAGAAATGAATAAAAGAAAATACATTTGATTAATATAAAGAATGAATGGAAGAAATTACAAGTAGTTATTCAAAGAAATAAAAACAAAAAATACACAATTAATTGATTAATAATGAGAGGAAATAGAAGAAATCACAATTAGTTATTGAAAGAAATAAATAAGAGAAATCACAATAAAATGATGATTAGTGAGATCAAATGAAAGAAATCACAATTAGTTATTCAAAGAATGAAATAAGAAATAACTCGCGATTGGATAATTATGAAATGAATAAAAGGCCAATCGTAATTAGTTAATCAAAGAAAATAAATAAAGCAAATCACAGTTAAATATCAAAAGAAATAAAAAAATTACAATTCACTTTTAACAAATGAAAAAATAAATCGCAATTAATTATTAACAAATAAGCATAAGAAATCACAATTAATTATCAACAAATAAGCAGAACAAATCACATTGATTTTAACAAATAAACAGAATAAATCACAATTAATTATTAACAAATAAACAGAATAAATCACAATTAATTATTTCACTATTAACGAATGAGCAGAATGTATCACAATTAATTATGTCACTTTTAACAAATAAACATAATAAATCAAAATTAACTACTTCACTTTTAACAAATAAACATAATGAATCAAAATTAATTATTTCACTATTAACAAATAAACATTAAATCACAGTTAATTATCAAATTAATTACTAGGAAAAATTAATTAACTAATACCCAATTAATTATTACAAAAATAAGTATCTGAAAGTCTTTTTTTTTTCTAAACAGAAACCAGGTATAGTAGAGAGAGAGAAGCATATCCGGATATTAAGAGCATCGGAATCCGTTCCCCGGACGCGAGAAGAATTCTTTTCTATAAGCCTAAGAGATTCCTACGGTAGGGGTTAGGTGGAATCCCGACGGAATGAGAAAGACTCCTCACAGGAAAGGAATGAGGGGAATTAATTAAATAAAGGGCGAATAAGGAGGGGCGGGGTGGGGGGCGGCAGGCCCTAGGATTCTTAGAAGAGGTCGCGGAGACCAACGGATCTTAATTGTCGATTCTTGGTTTTGTGTGGTTGTGTGTATGTATTTGAGTATGGGTATTTGTATAGAATATTTGTTTATGCGTTTGGGTGGGTATGAATGTATGTATGGTATGTATGTGTATATATATATATATATATATATATATATATATTATATATATATATATATTATTATATATATATATATATATAAATAAGTCATATATATATATATATATATATATTGGAGTATATAATATATATATATATATATATATAATAATATATATGTATGTATAAGCATATACATATATAGTATGTATATATATGTATATGTTATATATATGTACATATTATATTTTCCTCTCTTCCATTTTCGCTTTCCATGCCATTCGTTATGAACAACTCCTCTCTCTCTCTCTCTCTCTCTCTCTCTCTCTCTCTCTCTCTCTCTCTCTCTCCTGTTCTATTCATGCATTCGGTACGATTCAAGCCTCCATATCTTTTTTATTTTCGATTCTCCTCGAATGATTCATTGCAGGGATCACTTGATCTTCAATTACCATTTCTCGATCTTACTAGTAGTATGTTCTCGAGAACGTCTTTTGAATGGAGAACATGCAGTATGTTATTTCACATATACGCGATGTTCTTACTGTTGTTCATATGTTATTTCAGATCTACATATGTGATATATATATATATATATATATATATATATATATGCTTAAAAAATCACAGTAGATGCACGTGACTTCATAAATAAGCGAATCCCACAGGAAAATGATAGTCAGAAATCCAAGCGCTTTCGTCTTTACTCAGACATTGTCAAGGAGTTAATAAAGTACAATTGGAGAGAAAGGTCTCAGGTACAAAACAAGATCAAGAATACCAGATGGTTAATTGTCAAAAGGGTAAAAATTAAAAGAGATAATCCAGGATTATCGGATATCACACGGTCACAAACCTAAACAGATTGACCCTAACCGAAATTACAAAGTTTCTGTACAGTCCAAAACATGTAAAAACTTATTATATTAATTTTGTTGCTTATATTTATCTACAACTTTTTTCATTATAAATGCATCAAGTTTAAATAAACCAAGGCTTAAATTTAGAACATTTCTATTATTTGACTTGATGAAACAAGATTCAATGATATTCCTTTTAACTGTGTCATTACATGGGATTAAGGCTCTTGCTTGACTCCAGTTAATAGGATGGTCTAAATCTCTCATATGTACGAATAATGCATTCGATATTTGCCCAGCTCTCACAGAATATTGATGTTGCTTGAGACGCTGTGAAAGAGATTTACCGGTCTGTCCGTAATAGACTTTATCACACTTTTTGCAAGGAATTTCATATATGCAGCCTGGAAGATCTTTAGGAGAATTTTTGATTACTAAACTCTTGACATTAATATTACTGAAAACAACATTTATGTTAAAAAGCTTTAAAATTCTAGGAATATCTAAAAACCTTTCATCATAGGGTAATGTTACAATGTTATGCTTACTAAATTCAAGTTTGTCATTAGTTCAATAAAATGTTTTTCTAGCTCTTTTCCATGCCACATCTACAAAAGTCCTTGGGTATTTAAGTTTCATTGCAATATCATAAATAGTTTTAATTTCAGCGTCAATAAACTGCGGGCTACAGACATGTAAAGCCCTTAGGAACATCCCAGAAAAAACAGATAACTTAACATTTTGATGGTGATTGGAGTATTAATGAACAAAAGAGGCAATGTTAGTTGATTTTCGAAAGACTGAAAAGGTGAAATTTCTATCATTTCTATGGACAGTTACATCAAGAAAATTCAAATTACAATTTCTTTCTTCCTCTACAGTAAATTTTATAGAATGGACTAAATTATTGAGATTAGTAAGGAATTCCTGGAGATTTTCGTGAACTGGCCAAATACAGAAGATATCATACACATATCTAAACCAAATAACTTTTTGGGGCAAAATTCTTGGTAAGAGTTTTGTCTCAAAACATTCCATGTAAATATTGCTAAGGACGAGATAAGGGATTACCCATAGCCATGCCAAACTTTTGTACAAAAAATTCCCCATTAAAACAAAATTTATTATCTTTGATACATAACCTTATGAGACTAATGAGGTTTGCTACACTTAAGGGAATGTCATGACGTTCTAATTCCTCCTCCAAATATTCAAGTAAGTCATCTACAGGCCCTTTTGTAGATAAAGAGAAAACGTCAAAACTAACCATATTAAAATTCAAATTCAAATTTAAACTATTCAATTTGTTTATATATATATACATATACATATATATATATATATATATATATATATATGTATATATATATATATATGTGTGTGTGTGTGTGTGTGTGTGTATGTGTGTGTATATTTGTATACATATTTCTGACTCGGATATATATATATATATATGTATGTATACATATATATAAAATATATGCAAATATATATATATATATATATATATATATATATATATATATATTTTATATATATACATACATATATATACAAATGTATATATAGTATATATATAAATATATGTATATATTTGTATATATATTTTCCTATATATACAAATAAATTATATCAATTCAAGCTACAAATGTCCTTTAATATCTAAATTCACTTTACCTCCCAAATGATATATTTTCATATGTACCGAAGGGGAATTTTTTAATTGATAATAATTTCGTCCCCCATGGGATCGAACCACCGTCCAAGTGGACGGGGACGAAATCAGGACAGTCAGTGACGCTATCCAATCTGTTGGCTGATTGGATAGCGTCACTGACTGTCCTGATTCGTCCCCGTCCACTTGGACGGTGGTTCGATCCCATGGGGGGACGAATTATTATCAATTAAAAAATTCCCCTTCGGTACATATATGAAAATATATCATTTGGGAGGTAAAGTGAATTTAGATATTAAAGGACATTTGTAGCTTGAATTGATATATAAATGGATCACGGTTCGATGTGATAATTATTCAAATAAATATATATATATATATATATATATATATATATATATATATATATATATATATATATATATAATTTAATCGTTACAGACCCCTTATTAAGTACAGGACCCGTTTCCATAAAAGTCAATATTCCAGCGCAGAAACGTCCAACGTAAACAATAAAATATGATGTAAGCGTAATTCATCCGCTAATAGATTCAGGTGTATTTTTGATTAACGAACCACCATAAATAAATGTATTTTTATATATGATACATTTACATTTATTTCATTTTGTCGATTACGTAACGAGTGTAATCGCCGTAGAATTAGTATTAATCATAATTTAAACACATACCAATCAAAATATCATCATCTGAGTGATCACCATACCCCACCATACGCCACTATA
This sequence comes from Macrobrachium nipponense, assembly GCF_015104395.2. Classification (NCBI taxonomy): domain Eukaryota; kingdom Metazoa; phylum Arthropoda; class Malacostraca; order Decapoda; family Palaemonidae; genus Macrobrachium; species Macrobrachium nipponense. The sequence continues at coordinate 68,807,989 of NC_061089.1, forward strand.
CGCCACAATACGCGCTTCATGATCATGAATTATGGTATTGATTTCTGTCGGTGTATTGCGTTAGAATTCCATTTTTTTTTTTTTTTTTTTTCATTTCATTTTGGGTAATCCCTCGATAAAAGGCTACATAATAATGTAATGAATAAGCGGCCATGTGATGAGACGTCATATATATATATATATATATATATATATATATATATATATATATATATATATATATATACGCCTAATAAAAATTCCCCTTCTTGGTTAAGCATATATGAAAATATTAATTAATTCCGAGGTAGAGTGAATTAGATATTAAAGGACATTTGTAGCTCGATGTATACATATATATATATATATATATATATATATATATATATATGTATATATAAATATATATATATATATATGTATGTGTATATATATATATATATATATATATATATACAGGCACACAATTACACTACGGCCGAGAATGTGACCCAAGTTGTCACTCTGTCTACGGAGACTAGGTCAAGCTAAGGCGCGTTCTGTTGGGAGACATTCTCCACTCTTTATTGCCTTTTCCCAGAGATTTATCTCCTCGGCCATTTGGTTAATTGAACGCGCCCCCACCCCCCACCCCCACTTCTCCTAACACACAACAGGTCAAAGTTTTTTTTTCTTTTAGGCCCCTTTTCTAGTTGTTTTTTTTTCTCAGAATAATAATAATAATAAGAATAATAATAATAATAATAATAATAATGATAAAAATAATAATAATAATAATAATAATAATAATAATAATAATAATAACAATAATAATAATAATAATAAATTCGCAATGTAATGAAAATTGTTATTTCACAATCAAATCAATACCATTTATTTCTAAAAGTTTGGATATTTTTATTGAATAATAATAATAATAATAATAATAATAATAATAATAATAATAATAATAATAATAATAATAATAATAAAAGAGGCAACAAAATCAACCATCTGATGTTCATGGACGACATCAAGCTGTATGGTAAGAGCATCAAGGAAATAGATACCCTAATCCAGACTGTAAGGATTGTATCTGGGGACATCAGGATGGAGTTTGGAATAGAAAAATGCGCCTTAGTCAACTTACAAAAAGGCAAAGTAACGAGAACTGAAGGGATAAAGCTACCAGATGGAGCAACATCAAAACACATAGATGAGACAGGATACAAATACCTGGGAATAATGGAAGGAGGAGATATAAAACACCAAGAGATGAAGGACACGATCAGGAAAGAATATATGCAGAGACTCAAGGCGATACTCAAGTCAAAACTCAACGCCGGAAATATGATTAAAGCCATAAACACATGGGCAGTGCCAGTAATCAGATACAGCGCAGGAATAGTGGAATGGACGAAGGCAGAACTCCGCAGCATAGATCAGAAAACCAGGAAACAAATGACAATACACAAAGCACTACACCCAAGAGCAAATACGGACAGACTGATACATAACACGAAAGGAAGGAGGGAGAGGACTACTAAGTATAGAGGACTGCGTCAACATCGAAAACAGAGCGCTGGGGCAATATCTGAAAACCAGTGAAGACGAGTGGCTAAAGAGTGCATGGGAAGAAGGACTAATAAAAGTAGACGAAGACCCAGAAATATACAGAGACAGGAGAAAGACAGAAAGAACAGAGGACTGGCACAACAAACCAATGCACGGACAATACATGAGACAGACTAAAGAACTAGCCAGCGATGACAATTGGCAATGGCTACAGAGGGGAGAGCTAAAGAAGGAAAACTGAAGGAATGATAACAGCGGCACAGATCAGGCCCTAAGAACCAGATATGTTCAAAGTACGATAGACGGAAATAACATCTCCCTCCCATATGTAGGAAGTGCAATACGAAAAATGAAACCATAAACCACATAGCAAGTGAATGCCCGGCACTTGCACAGAACCAGTACAAAAAGAGGCATGATTCAGTGGCAAAAGCCCTCCACTGGAGCCGTGCAAGAAACATCAGCTACCTTGCAGTAATAAGTGGTACGAGCACCAACCTGAGGGAGTGATAGAAAACGATCAGGCAAAGATCCTCTGGGACTATGGTATCAGAACGGATAGGGTGATACGTGCAAACAGACCAGACGTGACGTTGATTGACAAAGTCAAGAAGAAAGTATCACTCATTGATGTCGCAATACCATGGGACACCAGAGTTGAAGAGAAAGAGAGGGAAAAAATGGATAAGTATCAAGATCTGAAAATAGAAATAAGAAGGATATGGGATATGCCAGTGGAAATCGTACCCATAATCATAGGAGCACTAGGCACGATCCCAAGATCCCTGAAAAGGAATCTAGAAAAACTAGAGGCTGAAGTAGCTCCAGGACTGATGCAGAAGAGTGTGATCCTAGAAAACGGGCACATAGTAAGAGAAGTGATGGACTCCTTAAGGAGGCAGGATGCAACCCGGAACCCCACACTATAAATACCACCCAGTCGAATTGGAGGACTGTGATAGAGCAAAAAAAAAAAAAAAAAAAAAAAAAAAAAAAAAATAATAATAATAATAATAATAATAATAATAATAATGCTAAGATATGTGCATTATCGCGATAAACTGTTATCCAATAAAAAGCCACTATTATATCAATACGATTTATGTTTATAATTGTGGGTTTTCATTTCATAGTCAAAATAATAATAATAATAATAATAATAATAATAATAATAATAATAATAATACAGGAGAGGGATCTTCCAGGGCGACTCACTGTCCCCACTACTCTTCGTAGTAGCCATGATTCCCATGACAAAAGTACTACAGAAGATGGATGCGGGTACCAACTCAAGAAAAGAGGCAACAGAATTAACCATCTGATGTTCATGGACGACATCAAGCTGTATGGTAAGAGCGTCAAGGAAATAGATACCCTAATCCAGACTGTAAGGATTGTATCTGGGGACATCAGGATGGAGTTTGGAATAGAAAAATGCGCCTTAGTCAGCATACAAAAAGGCCAAGTAACGAGAACTGAAGGGATAAAGCTACCAGATGGGAGCAACATCAAACACATAGATGAGACAGGATACAAATACCTGGGAATAATGGAAGGAGGGGATATAAAACACCAAGAGATGGAGGACACGATCAGGAAAGAATATATGCAGAGACTCAAGGCGATACTCAAGTCAAAACTCAATGCCGGAAATATGATAAAAGCCATAAACACATGGGCAGTGCCAGTAATCAGATACAGTAGACGAAGACCCAGAAATATACAGACAGGAGAAAGACAGACAGAACAGAGGACTGGCACAACAAACCAATGCACGGACAATACATGAGACAGACTAAAGAACTAGCCAGCGATGACAATTGGCAATGGCTACAGAGGGGAGAGCTAAAGAAGGAAACTGAAGGAATGATAACAGCGGCACAAGATCAGGCCCTAAGAACCAGATATGTTCAAAGAACGATAGACGGAATTAACATCTCTCCCATATCGGAATTAACATCTCTCCCATATGTAGGAAGTGCAATACGAAAAATGAAACCATAAACCACATAGCAAGTGAATGCCCGGCACTTCCACAGAACCAGTACAAAAAGAGGCATGATTCAGTGGCAAAAGCCCTCCACTGGAGCCTGTGCAAGAAACATCAGCTACCTTGCAGTAATAAGTGGTACGAGCACCAACCTGAGGGAGTGATAGAAAAAGATCAGGCAAAGATCCTCGGGGGACTATGGTATCAGAACGGATAGGGTGATACGTGCAAACAGACCAGACGTGACGTTGATGACAAAGTCAAGAAGAAAGTATCACTCATTGATGTCGAATAATACCATGGGACACCAGAGTTGAAGAGAAAGAGAGGGAAAAATGGATAAGTATCAAAATCTGAAAATAGAAATAAGAAGGATATGGGATATGCCAGTGGAAATCGTACCCATAATCATAGGAGCACTAGGCACGATCCCAAGACCCTGAAAAGGAATCTAGAAAAAAAACTAGAGGCTGAAGTAGCTCCAGGACTCATGCAGAAGAGTGTGATCCTAGAAACGGCCCCGTCGTAAATAGTAAGAAAAGTGATGGACTCCTAAGGAGGCAGGATGCAACCCGGAACCCCACACTATAAATATCACCCAGTCGAATTGGAGGACTGTGATAGAACAAAAAAAAAAAATAATAATAGTAATAATAATTACATATGTATAAATCATATATATATATATATATATATATATTATATATATATATCATACATAATATAATATATATATATATATATATATATATATATATATATATATAATATATATATATATATATATATATATATATATATATATATATATATATATATAATATACACACATCTGTGCGCACATACACACACGCACATATATTAACATACAATACATATATATATATATATAGAATATATATATATATATATATATATATATATATATATATGTATATATATATATGTATATATATCTATGTATATATATATATATATAAATATATATATATATATATATATATATATATATATATATATAAGTACAGGCAAGAGATAGAAGCAACAATAAACGAAATTCATAATCTACTCGCGCGAATAGAATTCACTCATCACCAGCCACCCATCTGCAATCCATTCAAAACTGAAATATTTTATATACTATAACATTTCAAAAAGCAAACCTATTCTCCGATTAAACATTTTTTTTGCAAAGGCCGCTATCATAAAAATAAACAGTAAAACTAGCGTTCATTTATATTCAGTTCATAAATCTCAAAGGAATATCAACTATATATCACTGAGAGAGAGAGAGAGAGAGAGAGAGAGAGAGAGAGAGAGAGAGAGAGTGAAAAAAAAGCAGGCACTATACAATTCATGTATATCCCCGTCACCTAAACGTGACATAACAATAAGCGGATTTCTCCATAACTATATATATATATATATATATATATAGATATATATATATATATATATATATATATATATATATATATATATATATACATAAAGCTATATATATATATATATATATATATATATATATATATATATATATATATATATATGTATATATATACATATATATATATATATATACTATATATATATATATAGTATATATATATACATATATATATATATATATATATATATATATATATATATATATATATATAATATATATATATATATGACGCTTCATCACATGGCCGCTCGTTCATTATATTATTAGGTAGCCTTTTATCGAGAAATTACACCAAATGAAATAAAAAAAAAATTAAATTGAATTCTAACGCAATACACCGACGGAAATCAACACCATAATTCACGATCATGAAGTGCGTATGGTGGCGTATAGTGGCGTATGGTGGGGTATGGTGATCACTCAGATGATAATATTTTGATTGGTATGTGTTTAAATTATGATCAATACTAATTCTACAGCGATTACACTATTACACTCGTTACGTAATCGACAGGATGAATTATATGTAAATGTATCATATAAAAAATAAATTTATTTATGGTGGTTCGTAATCAAAAATGTACCTGAATCTATTAGCGGACGAAATACGCTCGTGTTATATTTTTCTGTTTGCGATGGACATTTTTGTTGAAATATTGACTTTGATGGGAACGTTCGGTTTCTGTGCTTAAAAAGGGGTTTGTAGCTATTAAATAGAATTAATTGATGCAGAGTTTTTAGCAGTTTCTTCAGTTTTTTAAATACCTTCTATAACTTTGTTACGAATTAATATTGGTTTCTGTTCAAGGTATTTACTAAGTGTACAAGTCTTAAATAGGACACATCATGTATTCTGTCTGCTTTTGTCCTGCTCTTATTCATTATCACGTTAAGTTATATATATATATATATATATATATATATATATATATATATATATATATATATATATATATATCTATATATATATATATGACTGGTAAAAATGTTCTGTAACAACAGAGTTCCATCTAATAAACGGAGCCCATAAAACACCAAAATAGAGAAAAAGTACTATATTTCAGAGACTGCTGTCTCCCTCTTCAGGTAGATGAATGAGAAAAGTTCACAGAAAAGGTGGTGGATTTATACCAAGAGGTCCATCCACCACAAAAACAAGCCATTTTAAGTCACCCCCGCTAATAATCTTCCTCTAATGTTCTTTTAAGGGTTGGTTGAATGAAGACGTTGTCGATCGTGGCCGAAATCCATCCTCCTTTTGAGATGTTCATTACCTGCCTCTCTTTTATTAAGGCCGATTCCATCATTTGCCTCTCTTGTACCGGCAGTTGCTGCTTATAAATTACACGTGACAAATTCAGTTATTCTATGGTTATGTTCATTTATATGGTTGAAAATAGCCGAGTTCTGTTTTGTCCATACCTAACTGACCGTTTGTGTTGTATTAATCTCTGGGGAAGGGATTTACCTGTAAATCCGATGTAAGATTGGTCACAGTCCTGACATGGGATTTCGTATAACCCCAGAGTCCTTTGGATATGTCTTTTGTTGGACGTTAATCAGGGATTTGGCTAAGGTGGTTGTTTGGGTAAGTAAATACAAAAGGGTTCGATTTTCCGAGGGGGTTGGTTATTCCTCTTAATCGTATCCAGGTGGGGAATTATTATTTTATTGTTGGGTGTATCTCTGGTCTTGTCTTTAGGGGGTCGGTAGAAAATTACGTTAGCTTTGTGAATTGCTTTCTCATTATATGGTCAGGATATTTTAAAGACGAAAGTTGCTGCGAATTAGTTCAAATTCTTTTTCCAGGAATTCTGGGGAACAAATTCGTAAGGCTCTTAAGAACAAGTTACTAGCTACACCTATTTTGATAGAAAATGTCATGATAGCTAAAGTAGTGAATGTATGAAAGTGAGAACGTTGGTTTTCGTATATGGTAAATTTGTATTCTGTCGTATCTCTGATTATTAAAACATCAAGAAAAGGAATTTTGTTGTCTGTTTCCCATTCTCCAACTTTAAATTTGATGCTGGGCACTAATGTGTTTAATTTCGAGAGGAATTCATTGAAATTGCCCCACCATATTATCCCAAAATGTTAGGATATCATCACGGATCTCATCCACAGCATGTTTTTGGGTTTTATTGCATTTATTACTGTAGTTTCAAAGTATTCCATGTACAGATTGGCTAGAACAGGACTTAAAGGACTACCCATACTACACCCGAATTTTTGCTTGTATAGAATGATTCCCCGAATGAAAATACGTTATTAGATGGCACATATTCAATAGCTTTATTATTTTGTCAAGCGCCAATGGGAAAATGCTTGAATAGGGGGATAACTTTTACCCTTAAAAACTGAAGAACGTCCTGTATGGTACTTTAGTGAACAGGGAATCTACATCAAGCTTAAAAGTTTTATGTTGTGAAGTGGTATATGTGCTTCTCTGAATTTGTGACAAAAATCTTCCGAATGTTTTAATGTGACTGGGAGAAAAGTGCCTAAAAAAGGGAAAGGAGGCCAGCTAACCATTTAGAAATTTTGTAATTGAAAGCACCGGCACATGAAACGATGGGTCTGAATGGAAGATTGTCTGAGTTTTGGGAAGAAATAAGGCCATAAAAATAGGGTAATTTAGGATTAATTACTTTAAATTTCTCTAATAGTTCAATACTCTTTTTGTCTTTGCCAATTAATCTTACTTTCCGAAAAAAATTCTGTGGGAACGTTTTGGAGGGATTTTTCGTCAGTTTTTCTTATGTGTTTGTGTCGCAAGGAGCTGGTTGATTTTGTCAAGGTAGAAGTCTTTGTCCATTATTACGATTTTGCCGTCTTTGTCGGATCTACTTATTATAACATCTAACTTTTTAGCGAGTGGATGGCTATCATGAATCTGCGGGGAAGGGAACAGGATATTTCTTATGTAAGTCAGTTAAAGCATTTAGTAACACTCCTTTTAAACATATCTCTTCACGGTTGTAGTTTTTGTCAGATATGAATTTATCAAAAGCCACTATGAAGTCTAGGTTGTTTTTGCGGTCTGGCATAAGGGCAAAGGATAAGCCTAAATTTAAAACTAAATGTTGATTTACCAGTAAGGGGGTGGTGTTGGATAAGTTTTAAAAACTTTGTCTTGTTGCTCAAGATTATTCCATGCACTATTGGTCTATTAGGTTATTTAACTTGCGTAGAAGTCTGTTGGAATGAGTCACGCTATTATAGGCAGCAATGTCGGAAACAGAATGAAATCAGATACCTGTATATGTGGTCCGTAGTGAGGAGGCGAAGATTAGACTTGGGTTCCATTATATCACTCTGCGTAGTACGAAGATGTCGTTTTTCGTATCGGTGATTCTTTCCTCCAGGAAAATCTTGTGTGAGAGAGGGAAGGGGTCCCTCTAAGATACGTGGATGATATCCTAACATTTTGGGATAATAGGTGGGGCAATTTCAATGAATTCCTCTCGAAATAAAAAACACATTATTGTGCCCAGCATCAAATTTAAGTTGAATGGGAAAACAGACAAAAAAAACAAAATTCCTTTTCTTGATGTTTTAATAATCAGAGATACGACAGAATACAAATTTACCATATACAGAAACCCCAACCCGTTCTCACTTTCATACATTCACTACTTTAGCTATCATGACATTTTTCTTATCAAAATAGGTGTAGCTAGTAACTTGTTTCTTAAGAATTGTCCGTACGAATTTGTTCCCCAGAATTCCTGGAAAAAGAATTTGAACTAATTCGCAAGCAACTTTCGTCTTTAAAATAAAATCCTGACCATATAATTGAGAAAGCAATTCACAAAGCTAACGTAATTTTCTACCGACCCCCTAAAGACAAGACCAGAGATACACCCAACAATAAAATAATAATTCCCCACCTGGACACGATTAAGATAAAAACCAACCCCCTCGGAAAATCGAACCCTTTTGTATTTACTTACCCAAACACCTTAGCCAAATCCCTGATTAACGTCCAACAAAAGACATCTCCAAAGGACTCTGGGGTATACGAAATCCCATGCCAGGACTGTGACCAATCTTACATCGGATTTACAGGTAAATCCCTTCCCCAGAGATTAATACAACACAAACGGTCAGTTAGGTATGGACAACAGAACTCGGCTATTTTCAACCATATAAATGAACATAACCATAGAATAAACTGGAATTTGTCACGTGTAATTTATAGCAGCAACTGCCGGTACAAGAGGCAAATGATGGAATCGGCCGTTAATAAAAGAGAGGCAGGTAATGAACATCTCAAAAGGAGGATGGATTTCGGACACGATCGACAACGTCTTCATTCAACCAACCCTTAAGAAGATTAGAGGAAGATTATCAGCTGGGGGTGACTTAAAATGGCTTGTTTGTGGATGGACCTCTTGGTATAAATACCACCTTTTCTGTGAACTTTTCTCATTCATCTACCTGAAGAGGGAGACAACAGTCTCTGAAATATAGTACTTTTCTCTATTTTGGTGTTTTTTATGGGCTCCTTTTATTAGATATATATATATATATATATACACACACACACACACACACACACACATATATATAATGTATATATATATATATATATATATATATATATATATATATATATATATATATAATATATATAAATATATATATATATATATATATATATATATATATATTATATATACAGTATATATATAGTATATATATATATACATATAAAATAAAATAAACATAGATATATTAAAAATAATCACAAAGAGAAGAGAAACTGAGGTTAAATTCAGAGGTCTTCGAGAAACAAAGAAAACGGACCCGAACCAACCAAACTTATTAGATTAAGATGAAAGAGAAGCAGGTAAATGGATGTAATCTTTCCAATTGCTCCGGTTTTCCCCCAAAGATGAAAGAGCAAAAAGACGCAAAAAAAAATTAAAAAAAAAAAAAAAAAAGGTTCTTGACCTAAAATACAGAAAACTGAAAATTTAGTCCCAGAAATTTTCGAAAAGGGTAGAATGGATTTCTTTTCCTTTTTTTGGTTTATTTTTGGGTGGGGGCATCCCCCACCTGCCTATCATATATACCTCCCCCATTCCCCTCACCCATCCACTACCTGCCCAAACCCCCCTTCCCAACCATCAACCCCCTGCCCATACTTACCCTCCCCTCAAAATCGGTAAAATGATTTTTTTTTCCTTTTTTGGGTTTTATTTCTTTCTTTTTGCATCCACCACCTGCCTATATATACCTCCCCCTCTTCCCCCCTCCTATCCACTACCTGCCTCTCCCACTCTCCCAACCATCCACCCCCCTCCCCATACCTTCCCTCCCCTTCGAAAAAGGGTTGAATAGATTTAGTTTTCCTCTTTTTTTGGCATCCACCAACCGCCTATATATATACCACCACCCCCTTCTCCCAGCCCTTCCACTACCTGCCCATCAACCCCTTCCCAAACGTCCACCCTGCCCATACCCTCCCCCCCCCTCCCCCCCCCTCCCCCCATCCCCCTGGCTTGGTATTCTGTAAAAGCGCCACAAGAGAGTTTCGCATACAGGTCATATTTTCCACTTACATCTTATTTGTAGTCTGGTCGTTTAGATTTTCTTCTCAGTCGTTGACCCTTTTTTTTTCCTTTTTTTTTAGGGGGGGGGTTGGTGGGGGTTTGGGGGGGCTGGGGAGGGGGGAGATCAAACCTCCGTCAAACACCTCTTTCCAACCCCTGACACCACCCCAGCCCCCTTCCAGTCAACCCCTAACAACACAGTTTTGTATGTTTTTTCCAACTATCAGTAATTATAATTAATTTCTTATAAAATAGTCTTGTTTATATATATATATATATATATATATATATATATATATATATATGTATGTATATATATATATATATAAATATAAATTATATATAGATCATATATCAATAAAAGGAGCCCATAAAACTGCCAAGATATAGAAAGTCCTATATTTCAGACTGCTGCTGTCTCTCTCTCACTCTCTTCAGGTACATAATGAATGAGAAAAAGTTACAGAAAAGGCCGTTTTATTATACCAAGAGAGATCCATCCACAGGTGGCCGTTTTACCTGGTCACCCCCGTTGATAAAAATTCTCTTTGATCTTCTTAAGCGTTGGTTAAAGGAAGATTTTATCTATGATGTCTGAATCCCAGGCGCCCTTTGAGATATTCATTTACCTGTCTTTGTTCATATATATATATATATATATATATATATATATATATATATATATATATATATATACATATATATATATATATATATATATATATATATATATATATATATATATATATATATATATATATATTCAAGTAATCAAGTCCACAATTATGTAAAATTTGTATTAAAAATACATAAAAAACGGGAGCTTTCGTCTACTTAATCAGTAGACCTCATCAGCCGTACTGATTTTTCCATTTCAAAAATTATATACAAAAAAGTTACGAAGGACAGGCAGGACTCTGGAAACGTCTCCAAGGGAGATAACCACCAAAACAAACTCTCTAATTATGTTATTCCCGTTTTTTATGTATTTTAATACACATTTTACATAATTGTGGACTTTGATTACTTGAAGATTTTCCAGTCACGTTATGGTGATTTTTTTAGATATATATATTATATATATATATATATATATATATATATATATATATATACTATATATATATATATATATATATATATATATATAGATTATAGGTATCCAATTAAGGTATTCCTTTTGTACGACCATTAAAAGACATGAATTTTAAAATTACTTCCACGAATACTAATTGGAAGGTGAAAGCAAAAAGAGCGAAAATGACATTGTGAAAAAAAACAACACTTGATCAGAAGTAGGAATAGAAAGCGAAAAGAAAATGATAAGTGGAAGTAAAATATTTTTTCAAAATGTGTAATAAGAAAGCTTCGTGCTTACGACGAGCAAATCCAAGCGCAGATAGCTTTCTATTTTAGAAAGGAGTGCCAAGCTGGACATACATAATTACCAAAGCAAGCACAGACGTAATAAGGACTCATTTGCCTTTGATCCAAACTGCCTGTTGAGGCAGTCGAGGGAATAAATGGCGGTCATTAGACTCATTGTCTCTGGCGATCAATTGAGAGCTATATTTATTGTCCGGCGTGTAGGAAGTGGTCTGTTTATATATCAGGCACGGATTTAGCTTTGAAGGCTCCGTAAGAGTTCGGTGTTCTATTGTAGTTTATATTAGAGCAGCGTTCAAAGTTATGGGGCGTTCTGAGCGATACTTTTATCCGTAAGAGTTAATTGACGTTTCGTTTTTTTTTCTACGTCAAAGCTTACGCGAGCTAAATTTGTACGCATAACTCGCGTGGGGGTTGCGCCATTGGTGTGGTATGTTCAAAATCAATTTAAAAACCAATGCAAAAATACACTTTCGCGTGTGAGTATGATGTGTTTTTATGTGTGCGTGGGTGTTCATGTATGTTTCCATCCTCTTGCGGCGTACCGTAAGCACATTCCTGCAACCCCTTTTCATTCCTTTAACTGTACCTCCGTCCGTATTCTCTTTCTACCCTCTTACTTTCCTGACCTCTCTCCTGACAATTGATCCAGAGTGTAGCTGCTTTGAGGTTTGCCTCCTGTTACGGCTCTCAAACCTTTTTAATATGAATTTCCGTTTCCAGCGCTGCTGAATGACCTCACCGTAGCGTTCCAGATCTTTGGCCTAAATTTCATATTCCACGTATGGTTCCAGTCGAGGACGCTGTACGCTGAAGACATACCCGTACGTACACACAAGCTCCTAATTGAATGGACATGACCTCCTCCATAGCGGAGGTTGTCAATCATACGCAAACCCTTTGTAGTACATAAGTTTAAAACGGTTGAACGAATCTCTCTCTCTCTCTCTCTCTCTCTCTCTCTCTCTCTCTCTCTCTCTCTCTCTCTCTCTCTCTCTCTCTTTAGATTTCCGTCTTGATCTCTAGTTCTGGAATATCTTGCATATGTCGATCTCTCTCTCTCTCTCTCTCTCTCTCTCTCTCTCTCTCTCTCTCTCTCTCTACTTACCTATGCAAGCATAAGTATAATTACAGTATATTCATTTTAAAAAGTATATATTTTACCGCTGCTTTGTTTTGCTTGCCTATCCAACCCTAAAGCGCTTTCTAGAAAGTTTCAGGAATTCTCGAGTCAAATGGGATATCCCCCCCCCCCCCGCCCACCTATCCTCCATCCCTCCGAAAAAAGAATTATTTTTTTTTATCCAAAACTTTCACCTCTCGAATGGACAAAATAACGAATGTTTTCCTTTCTCTCCCTTTCTCTTTTTCCTTTCGCCTTCGGTCCCTCCCTTTCACCACCCTCGAAAAAGAAAGGAGAGAGAGAGAGAGAAAAAAAAAAGGGAAAGAAAGTATGATGTGTGCTTTCATTCCCACCGCACTTTCTCTCTCTTTGTGATTTCAGGGAGAAAGAAAGCCAACGTTAGACCTATAGGTTTGATCTGTCGCTGTGTTTAACTCCTGGGATTACTTTTTGCTCCTTTTTGGCAGAAATAACTCTCTTTTTTTACATTTTATTTTATTCTAGTCAATTACTTTTTTTTTTCGAGGATTTAAATCCCGCGAGAAAGCGACAGTGGATTTCCTCACCGAAGACACATCTGTCAGTGGGAAACCGTTTTCGTTTTGTTTTTACTCCGACCGTTTTCGTTGTGTTTTTACTCCATTTTCTATGTCCTCTCCTTCACTCTTCCCCCTTTATCGTAGAGTATTTTTATCCACGCAAAGAAGTTTTAGCGAAGCTATTGCTTAGCTGGTATGTATTCCCTTTCCCTTAAAAAAAAACCTTTCCACTAACCCCATACCCTTTCCACAACCCCCCACCCCACTTTTTATTTTTTTCCTTTACCCGATTCGTAGTAACAATCGCCTTTACACGAAAGGGGTGACTCTAGTAAAACCCTTTTGATGGAATTCCTGTCGTAGTCGACAACATTGTTTCGTTCAAGCTGTGTATACTGCGAGAGAGAGAGAGAGAGAAGAGAGAGAGAGAGAGAGAGAGAGAGAGAGTTCTACTTTGTCCCCATCTATGAATATTTAGTTTCCTGGAATCAATCACCTGAGGGGGGTTGCTGTAAAGAGTGATGGCCTTTTTTTTTTGGGGGGGGGGGGGGGGGATGGGGGGATGAGATTCCTAGCCACAAGTTCCTCACTAACTGTCTTGTGACCATTAGCCCACCCATCCCCCCAGACCCCCACCCCCCACCCCGACCCCACCCTTCCAGCTAGTCATTCTTTTTTTAATATTATGCTCTTTTTTTTTCAAAAAAAGACTAAAATAAATCATCCTTTTTTTACTTATTTATTTTTTTCTTTTTTTTCAAAAAAGACTGCTAAGCTACTTCTCACCTTTATCTACCACCAATTTTTTTTATATCACTAACTTGCCAATTTGAAGTTTTTTTCAACTTCCTCTTCTTCATCTGCTCAAGTTTTAATACTTATTATAAATTTTGTACCAACATTTCCACCAATATTCTTTACACAAGAAGATATTTCAAGCGATTTAGTTAATGCTCTGTCATGATAATCGCTCTACAGCAGAGTAATATATATTAAAGGAAAGGAAAATGCATCTTCTTCGAGTAGGTCTGCTGCCAGGAGGCATTCGCGCATGTTGGAGGCGACTGTTCTCATGATTGTTCTAGAATCGCCAGGTCGGATATGGAACTCAACAGGCGCCGACGTATCGTTAGGAACGCCGCATATTATGATGTAACTATTCGCCTAGGTCCTTCTAAAACGTTCCTGTCGGCTCGGGAGTCTGTGTGACGTTCGCTGTTATGCTCCGCCCCCTTCAGCCCCGCCCCAGATCGCCGTGTATATATATATATATATATATATATATATATATATATATATATATATATATATATACACGGCGATCTGGGGTGGGGCGGGGATGAAGGGGGCGGAGCATAACAGCGAACGTCACACAGACTCCCGAGCCGACTGGAACGTTTTAGAAGGACCTAGGCGAATAGTTACATATATATATATATATGTAACTATTATATATATATAGTTATAATATATATGTAACTAATATATATATATATATATATTATATATATATATATATATTAACATATATATATATATATATTATATATAATATATATAACATATATATAAGTTACGTGTATATCCTTATATATTATATGCCCTGAGGGAGTTGAGAGATGAGATCATCAGTGAGAGATCATCAGTGAGAAATAAGAGAAGAAGGAACAGACGAAGGATAAGAGAGGAAGAAGGCGCTCGATAGTTTGATCAGAATCGGGTCAAGTCGTCCAGTCAGAGAGAGAGAGAGAGACAGATTTTCCGACGTTGAGCAAGCCTTCAGAGAAGAAACGTCCTACAAGTTGGTTTTGAGGAGTAACCTGCCCTTCGAGTATCAAGAATAGACATTACTTTCTGCAGTAGGGAGTCAATAAGACGTCTGAGGTTATAGTTCTCCTTTGTGAAGCCATCGCTTCGAGCATTGATTTTCGAAAGCTGCAAAACTGGCCATCAAGTATTTCATTACCTCACCGTTTCCCCAGTTCACGTACTGTAAGATTTTATTTTTGTTATGTAAATAGGAGAAACCATTCTGCATTTATCTTTGTTAGTAAGCTTGTAAATAAACCTTTATTCTGTTTGTGTTTCTTTCTATATTCTGTTTAATATATTTAAACAGAATATAGAAAACGATAATAACTATCAGTCAAAATAAAGTTCAATGCAATATTTATCACCTAGTTTTATCGAAATGTTCAATTTTATAACAATCCATTTTAGCTGATGCTTATTACATATCCTTGTGTTTATACGTGGATGTATGTGCGTGAGAGAGAGAGAGAGAGAGAGAGAGAGAGAGACAGAGAGAGAGAGACAGAGAGAGAGAGACAGAGAGAGATTAAATTTAAATCTATACACAGATTAACTCAGTATGCATTATTTAGATTCATTTAAATATTCGTATTTAAATCAACCCTTTTTAGCATATACTTCAGTGAGAGAGAGAGAGAGAGAGAGAGAGAGAGAGAGAGAGAGAGAGAGAGAGAGAGAGATAACAATTATCAAAAGCGAGACTAAATTTAAATCTACGTACTGTGTATTATATTAATATTCAATAATAAAACAATCCCCTTTAGTATATACTTCAAAGGAAAAGTCTCGTATAAATCTGTATGTGGTGTGTGTGTGTGAGAGAGAGAGAGAGAGAGAGAGAGAGAGATAACAATTATCAAAAGCTGTGTATTATATTAACATTCAATAATAAAACAATCCCCTTTAGTATACTCTTCAAAGGAAAAGTCTCGTATGAATCTGTATGTGAGAGAGAGAGAGAGAGAGAGAGAGAGAGAGAGAGAGAGAGAGAGAGAGAGATAACAATTATCAAAAGCGAAATTGAATTTGAATCAATACGCTGTGTATTATATTAAACAAAATAATAAAACAATCCCGTTTAGTATACTCTTCAAAGTAAAAGTCTCGTATGAATCTGTATGTGTGTGTGAGAGAGAGAGAGAGAGAGAGAGAGAGGAGAGATGAGAGAGAGAGAGAGAGGAGAGAGAGAGAGAGAGAGATATAGATAGACAGAGAGAGGAGAGAGAGAGAGAGAGAGAGAGAGAGAGAGAGAGAGAGAGAGATAATTATCAAAAGAGAAATTAAATTTGAATCTACGTACTGTGTATTATATTAACATTCAATAATAAAACAATCCCCTTTAGTATATACTTCAAAGGAAAAGTCTCGTATAAATCTGTATGTGTGTGTGTGTGTGTGAGAGAGAGAGAGAGAGAGAGAGAGAGAGAGAGAGAGAGAGATAGCAATTATCAAAAGCTGTGTATTATATTAACATTCAATAATAAAACAATCCCCTTTAGTATACTCTTCAAAGGAAAAGTCTCGTATGAATCTGTATGTATGTGAGAGAGAGAGAGAGAGGGAGAGAGAGAGATGCAGGAAATTTGAGGAGAACGGTGAGTATCCCCTTTTTCATTTGCAATTCATTTGATTATCACTACACTGAAAGGACCTCAGTGAGAGAGAGAGAGAGAGAGAGAGAGAGAGAGAGAGAGAGAGAGAGAGAGGTAAGGGGAACACATTTTATATGTATATATATAGACAAAAAATGTCCTTTTTTTTTTTTTGTACACGGAGATGTGAACATGACACCATCAAAATTTGAAACTGGGAGAACTCTCGCCATGGGTCCTATCAAATATTTTGGTTCCAGTTGGATCTAATGTTAGAAACGCGATGTTAAAGGTGATTGCGACGGTGAAGGAGGTTTTTCTAAAGTGGTTCATCATCGTAAGTCATTATTTTCTGGAATATATTAGCAGGAAATGCAATTCGAACGCACGATGGCAAACACGCATGCGCACGCCGACGTATGGGCTCTCTATGAAAAGTTCGAAGCAATATTTAACTTAATCATAATGAGTATCATCTTCATCATCTCATTATGGCCTCCAGCAAACCTAAACATATATTAAAATAATATTGACAGAAAGCCTAAGGTGGATCTTGCCATACAGAAGCCTTGAATAATATATTTTAGCACTTAAGTCAAATTCAACGTTCAAAGGATATTGGTAAATTTCAAAAAACAAATATATTTAAATTTCACATTTATGTAAGCTTATCTGAACGACCATATATATTTCTGAAAAGAACGACAGAAGTCTGACGTTGAAATAATATTGATAATGAATAAAAAATCATATTGAACATA
>NC_061089.1:68830735-68853235 GCF_015104395.2 Macrobrachium nipponense
ATTTCTGAGCCAAAACTGAGCGCAGGGAACTGCCACTGCTACTGCCGCTGCTCGCTGCTCTTTTTCTCGAACTTGAATTGGGGCAAATAAGCTCATTAACTCCCCTGCTGCTAATTGGAAAGATAATGACGTCTGTTTTTAGACGCCAGGCGCTGCTGATTCCAGGTGAGAATTCTGGAATCTCTCTCTCTCTCTCTCTCTCTCTCTCTCTCTCTCTCTCTCTCTCTCTCTCTTTCTGTGCCCGTAATTGCGACCCTTCTTATTCTTTTCACAGCACCTCCGTTTGTATTCTCTTTTCCATCTTACTTTTCTTAACCCTCGCTTGGCAGTTGTTTCATAGGCCTATGACACTTCATCCACATCCCCATGTTCTCCTCCCATCAAACAAACAAAACAAAACACCCTCATCAGTAGGACTATGACAATTCCTTTTTAAAAAATCTTCATCAGTAGGTCTATGACCATTCCTTCAAAAAAACTCATCAGTAGGCCTATGACAATTCCTTTAAAAAACTATTCATCAGTAGGTTTATGACAATTCCTTTAAAAAAATATTCATCAGTAGGCCTATGACAATTCCTTCTCCTTACATAGACTCATATCCAAATAGATCCCTTCAGAGTCCATTACCAGCGCTCCAGCGTCTGATGTCACGTCCGTTCCTGGTCCTGGTTGTATTTCGGCGTAATTGGTTCTCCTCTCCGAGCGAGGAGGCCCCTCAGGTTTTGCCCCCAGCTTCGTTACCGGTTCCAATTCGCAGTAGATGACCTCATCCGCATACAAGTCTTTCGGGAGAGCCAACCTCCCCAGTGCGTCTTGTCCTGAACACCTGGGCTGGTTAAGACTAACTCCACCTTCTCCTCCTCCTTCTCCTGCTGGGTCTTGTAGAGTCGATACTGGAGGACGCCCGAATTATTTTGGGACTGCCGATGTTCCTTTGCGAGACAGCATGCGATAACAAACAGGACTGTGATGATGAATAGCAACAGGGCTGTGGAGATCCGGTACATAAGCAACGTTTGACTCTCAAGTCCTGAAACTGGAGGAGAGATGATTTAAAGAAAGGAGTGAGGGTTCAATTTTGTTAATATAATATACATTCTTTTTGACCACTCATCATGCATCGCGGGAACAACTTAAAGTAGTTAGGGTGTAAGTTTAATATTTTCCTGAAGTGATGATTCTCGAAAATAATTTATCAGTGATGCTCGAAAAATTTAATAATGATTCTCTAAAATTTTAGTGAACATTCTCAAACAGTATATAGTAATGATTCTCTAAACGTTTATTAATGAATTAGTAATGATTTTGGTTTAAATGAATAGGGAATTTATTTTCAATGTGAAGTAAACTTATTTTAGAAGTGAGGAGGAAACCACGTTATTGAAACCAGTCCACTAATATAATAATAATAATAATAATAATAATAATAATAATAATAATAATAATAATAATAATAATAATAATAATAATAATAATAATAATAATAATAATAATAAAATCGAGCATCATTATCATCATCATCATTATCATCATTTCCTAAATCTGAAACAATACACGAAAAATAAAGATAAAAAAACGAAACAAGGTGTGATCCGACCTCCAGCATACTTTCAATGACGAAAATTTTAAAATAAATACGTTATATCTTACTAGAAATGATTGTCCTGTACTGCTTAACGCTCACATTATTTATATTTTGCATTTTCATACTAATAAATAAATCATAAATATCCTATCTTAAAATTCCTACCAGCAAGACCATCAACAGCCAGAACAATAACAACAAAGAAGATTTCAAGATAGAGTTGCCTAAAGCCTCTTCTTCATCAGGTCATATTCTCAGAGAGTCTCTCATACCTAACATGAAAACTATGCTTACCCTGTGAAGAGGAAATGATTCAGTCACTCACTTTACCAAAATTTCTCGTCTCACCTCTCTCTTCTTCGCGGGGATCGCACCAGCTCAGGAGAGCAGACCCATTCGCCTGCACAGATTTAATCAGAAGCGTCTTGGCGTCACCTTGTTCCCTATAGGACTCGGCTCCGTTGACTAATACCTGTCGAGAAATAAGTAACGGGTTACGTGGCTATTTTAAAGGGAATGAAAACGCCCTTTTATTCTGTACTGGGAACCCAACGTTTTTCCTTCTACCTGAGGTTATTTTATTCCTCCTCGTAGGAGGCTAGTAGTGCCGTCAGTGGACCTCACACGGTACACAGTAGGCATTACTCAATTGAGGTTATTTGCATCGTTCCCTCGGGCCCCACTAGCTGCAACCCCTTTCATTCCTTTTACTGTACCTCTTTTCATGTTCTCTTTCTTCCATCTTACTTTCCATAACCCTCTCCTGACAATTTTGTCATACTGCAGCTGCGAGGATTTCCTCCTGTTATACCTTTAAAGCATTTTTATTCTCAATTTGTCTTTCTGCTAAAAACGTATAACTAAAAAATAAACTAACTGAAAATTAAAATCTCAGATTTTACCTTAGAAAATTCTCTTTCCTTGGCCAAAGTTATGTTAAACCACGAGTCTTCATAGACGCTGAGATTGTCCCTGGTGACAGACATAGTAATCTGGCCAGAGGATATGGTCAGACCTCGAAATGAAGTCGCAGGCTTCATAAAAAACGTATTGCGTTGGCTCTTCATGTCTTCGAGTTCACCTGAAGTCTGGAGGCAATCTGCGAATATAAATTATTATTATTATTATTATTATTATTATTATTATTATTATTATTATTATTATTATTATTATTATTTGTTTTGTTAAAGAGGATGGCAGCATCAGTGGAATTGATTTTATATATGGTCTTTTCAATTCTTCTTATTATTCTCTTCTCATCAGGGCTGATATTTGCTAATAGCTGGCCGATGTTCATACTCTGGTTAAGGAAATGTCTTGTAAAAATACTAATTTATTGATAAGACAACTAAAAGTGGCGTATGGACGCCGTAGAGTTTACAATTCCAATGTTTCCAACCGTATCATCGGTTCATTTTCAAGATAACATTGGAATTTGTAAACTCTACGGCGACCATACTCCACTTTTAGTTGTCTTATCAATAAATTAGTATTTTATAAGACATTTCCTTTTAACCAGAATATGAACATCGGCCAGCTATTAGCGAATATCAGCCCTGATGAGAAGAGAATAATAAGAAGAATTGAAAAGACCATATATAAAATCAATTCCACTGATGCTGCCATCCTCTTTAACAAAACATGTTTGAGAGAGGGTCTCTTACTTCATATTACTATTATTATTATATTATTACTATGATTATTCGGTAGATGAACCCTATTCACAAGGTACAAAACCATAGGGATTCATGCTTCCAAAAGATTGGCAGCAAAGAGGAACATTTAGTGTCAGGAAGAAGCAGAGGCAAGATTTGATTGTCAACTGCAAAAACATAGTCATGATGTTATTTTCAACTGCAAAAACAGCAGAAACATAGGCATCATGTAATTGTCAACTGCAAAAAAATAGGCAGGATGTTATTGTCAATTGCAAAAACAGCGAAAACATAGACACTGTAATTGTCAACTACAAAAACATAGACATGATGTGATTGTCAACTGCAAAATCATAGGCATGATGTTATTGTCAAAAATCGTGTTCTTCCAGTTGACAAATTAAATCTTACCTGTGTTTTTGCAGTTGATAAGTTAAAACCTTTCCTATGCTTTTGCAGTTGACAAATTCAACCTTAACCATATTTTATGCAGTTGACAAATGAAACCTTGACTGTGTTTTTGTAGTTGGCAAATGAAACCTTAATGTTTTTTGCAGTAGAAAAATTAAACCTTAACTGTTCTTTTGCAGTTGATAAATGACACCTGACCTGTCTTTGCAATTGACAGTTGAAACCTTAATGTTTTTTGTAGCTGATAAATGACACCTGACCTGTGTTTTTGCAGTAGAAAAATAAAACCCTAACTGTGCTCTTTTGCAGTTAATAAACGAAACCTGACCTGGGTTTTTGCAGTTGAAAGCCAGACTCGCACCGGAGACCTGGTCCACCCTCATCGTCAGCGGCGGTTTCAGCAGGTTCATCCACCACATGGTCGCGTATCCATCCATACTGAGCAACTGGGGGAAGGTGATCCTGAAACTGCCGTGGCAACTCGTGCTTTTGTCCTGGAAGTGGAACGCGCACGTCTCCTTCGGTTCGACGTCCACGGCGACGTGCGTCATGGCAGTTACGTATTCATGGCGACGCTCGTTCGCTGTCGCGTTGTAGGCGTGTTCCTCCGAACACACGAAATACTCGTTCCTCTTTCCCCCTCGGCGTCCGAAGCCGAAGCTGCATTCGAGGCCTTTGGTGTCTGAGAGCGTGGTGGACACATTCCAAGAGTCCCTCTGGTTAGCGAGGATTGTGAGGAACAGGCTTTTGTCGAAGGTGATGGTTACTTTCCGTTCGGGGAGGTTGGTGGGGTTGATGATTTCGCAATCTGGGACTAGACAGACGAAGTAGAGTGTTTTTATTATCTATTCATATGGAAACTGAATTGAATGCAGAATGTTAGGCCAAAGGCCAAGCGCTGGGAACTATGAGGTGTGAAAGAAGGAAGCCTCGAAGCAGTTGCATTATGAATCAAGTGTTAGGAGATGGTGGAAAGTAAGATGGAACAAAGAGAATATGAAAGGAGGTACAGTTAAAGGAATTAAAGGGGGCTGCAGCCAGGGACCGAAGAACCTTGAGTAATGCTTACAGTGCACCGTATGAGATGCACTGACGGCACTACCCCACTACAGGGCTAATGGATACCATACGGGTAATGCGTATCCAGGTAACCGAGCTTAACAAAATTCTATTCAAAGAAAGTGAAAATTGCATTGTTCTTTCGTAAGTTTTTTTTTTTTCGTCTTTCTTTTAAGAATTCTAATATTAATTATTTCCTTAACATTGGCTTACACTTTTTTTTTCTTTTTTTTTTTGTCCAGGAGAGTGTTTTATTTTACCACTCGAAATTTGTAGGCTTATATGTTTTTCGTATACAGCGTTAAAACATAACTATTCATATTACATTTTGTTTATTTGACATAATCAAAATATTTTTAAAAAATTAATATTAACCTATAAATGTATGGCTAGACCTAATGATCATCTGATATGTGTAAAATGGGGAATCCTATAATATGCAATATGATTTTGGTAATAAGTATTTGTATAGTAATAGATTTTTCACAATCTAATACTATATAACTGTTCAAATGGTCCTTCTCGAAGTCTTCATTTGACCAAATTCTGGAACCTTGTGGTTGATGAATGAATTGGTCACTCCTTGAAGGAAAAAAAAACATTCATGCTCTCCATGATGAAGTGAAACAGGAAAAATAAAAATGTAATTCCATATATTACTAACACGGTAATTTCATTCAAGGAGTTTTCCTCCATTTGAAAAAATGTCAAATATATTAATCTTAACATAACTTCCACCTCCAACTACAAAATGAAAATAAAAGGGAAAAGATAAACTTAAAACTAGGAGAAGATGTTAAGTATATTATCTAAACATAACCTCCAACTACAAAATAAAAATAAATAGGAAAGGATAAACATTAAAATAGGAGAAATGTTAAATATATTATCTAAATATAACCTTCAACTACAAAATGAAAATAAGAGGGAGAAGATAAACATAACACTAGGTGAAAATGTTAGACATATCATCTAAACATAACTTCCAACTACAAAATGAAAATAAAAGGGAGAAGATAAACGTAACACTAGGAGAAAATGTTAGACATATCATCTAAACATAACTTCCAACTACAAAATGAAAATAGAATGGAGAAGATAAACGTAACACTAGGAGAAAATGTTAGACATATTATCTAAACATAAGTTCCAACTACAAAATGAAAACTAAAAGGAGAAGCATACAACGTAACACTATGGTAGAAAATGCTGGAGACATATTATCTGAACATAACCTCCAACAATAAAGGAAAATAAAAAGGAAAAAGATGAACATAAAATTAAGGGATACTTGCCTTGGGGCATCTCGGCGTTCCCACTACCGAGCAGTCCCATCACCAAGGACAGAAGAAACAAGAAGTCCAGACCGACGGTTGTAACCCTCTTCCTAGAACCGTAACAGTTCCCGAACATGTCGAGTCCCATGACGGTACTCCTTTTGCGTGGCAGAAGGAACGTCCTTATGCTTCCACTGCTTGTCCAAGACTAAGTGTCCGGTAGTAAGATCTGAACTTTGAGAGCATTGAGTACATGCTGCTAGCTAACTAGCTTGCAGAGAAGTTAGTCATCTCCTACAGGAAACAGAAAACCGATGTTAGAGAAGAGCAACTGAACCTCTGACATTATAAAGTCCAGCGCAAAACGTTGCTAAACACCAAGAATTTATACTTACTCAAGGAGAATTTTCGAATTGATTGCATCTTCGTCGGTCGGAATTGCAAAATATGGGTGGGAATGACGAACCTGGAATTGGCAGAATGTATCTCCCTGTCAATTTATCTTTTTTTTTTTTTTTTTTTTTTTTTTTTAGGATCCCTCTTCTGATGTCCTTTTAATACCAGTGAAAGAACGAAGATAGGCTTCATTTGTTCTTCTTTCTGAGAAATGATGCTTATTTTTTTCCTCGCGTCATTTTTTCCTCATTCTGAGAAAGTAGGCTTTATTTTTTCCTCATTCTGAGACAATAGGATTCATTTTTAATGATCTTACTTACATTTCTATTTATTTATTAACTTGTTTATTAATCTGGTTTTATAATACCTGACCCCATCTTTCTGTATTTGCCATTTCCTTCTGATACTTCTTGCGAATTTTCACCGTAGTATTCATAGGTAGCTGGAATTTCAAGTAAGTGGCCCCTTTGGTGGGCTTGTTCCATATGATTACGGGTCGTCTTTAGAATGATAATAATAATTTAATAATAATAATAATGATAATAATAATAATAATAATAATAATAATAATAGAGATTTCCGTAATCCTTTTATCCCCCATAACTAGAAAGGACATATGTTTTTTTTTTCATAAGAAATATTGATAGGGTCGTCTTTAGAATAATAATAATAATAATAATAATAATAATAATAATAATAATAATAATAATAATAATAATAATAATAATAATAATAATAATAATAATAATAATAATAATAATAATAATAATAATAATAATAATAATAATAATAGAGATTCCGTAATCCTTTTATCCCCATAACTAGAAAGGACATGTTTTTTTTTTTTCATAAGAAATATGATAGAGTCCGTCTTTATAATAATAATAATAATAATAATAAATAATAATAATAATAATAATAATAATAATAATAATAATAATAATGATAATAATAATAATAATAAACCACATAGCAAGCGAATGCCCGGCACTTGCACAGAACCAGTACAAAAAGAGGCATGATTCAGTGGCAAAAGCCCTCCACTGGAGCCTGTGCAAGAAACATCAGCTACCTTGCAGTAAATAAGTTTGTCGAGCACCAACCTGAGGGAGTGATAGAAAACGATCACGCAAAGATCCTCTGGGGACTATGGTATCAGAACGGATAGGGTGATACGTGCAAACAGACCAGATGTGACGTTAACTGACAAAGTCAAGAAGAAAGTATCACTCATTGATGTCGCAATACCATGGGACACCAGAGTTGAAGAGAAAGAGAGGGAAAAAATGGATAAGTATCAAGATCTGAAAATAGAAATAAGAAGGATATGGGATATGCCAGTGGAAACGGAAATCGTACCCATAATCATAGGAGCACTAGGCACGATCCCAAGCTCCCTGAAAAGGAATCTAGAAAAACTAGAGGCTGAAGTAGCTCCAGGACTCATGCAGAAGAGTATGATCCTAGAAACGGCACACATAGTAAGAAAAGTGATGGACCTCCTAAGGAGGCAGGATGCAACCCGGAACCCCACACTATAAATACCACCCAGTGGAATTGGAGGACTGTGATAGAGAAAAAAAAAAATAATAATAATAATAGAGATTCCGTAATCCTTTTATCTCCATAACTAGAAAGGACATATGTTTTTTTTCATAAGAAATATTGATAGGGTTCGTCTTTAGAATAATAATAATAATAATAATTGAAAAAGAAACCCACAAATTTAATTTGTAACTTGTTTACTTGTAAGTATTTTACATTTAGATTTAATCCACACTCGAGTACTTTCAGGCCCTTCTGTGGCCCATTCTCAAGAGATGTTTGGGATGTTAGCCTGGGTCAAGGCCCAGCAGTCTTCTGGAACTTCTTCTCGTTGTGCTGTCATTTATGCGATGGCTGTTCTGGAGGGTAGTAGAAGGTGCACTTATCAGAGAGATTAAAGTAATTGAAGGAAACAAAGGTTTTACCTCAGAAGATCCCATAAGCCGAGCTTTGATATTAAAAGAAGCTAGGATTGACCCTGCTGACCTGGAGATTAGGTTTCCTGCCCAACAGACTTTCGGTGACCACACCCTTACCACAAGGGTAAATCCCATTGACCATCAGCTCAGGATATCAAGAGCGACAAGAGGGATTGGGCAATCTCAAGAAAACCAGAACAGCCATCGCATAAATGACAGCACAACGAGAAGAAGTTCCAGAAGACTGCTGGGCCTTGACCCAGGCTAACATCCCAAACATCTCTTGAGAATGGGCCACAGAAGGGCCTGAAAGTACTCGAGTGTGGATTAAATCTAAATGTAAATACTTACAAGTAAACAAGTTACAAATTAAATTTGTGGGTTTCTTTTTCAATCTTCAGAAGAAAACTGAAAGAAGTTTTTGTTTGGTTCATCATGTACCCACAGCAACATTACAACAGAAGTACATTTCAACAACTGTATGAAGTCGCTGGAACTCAAGCTGTTCATTATGCAAGAAGATATTGAAACCCACTTTACAAAGCCAAAGCCATGAAAAACAAGATCTGGTTTATAAGTGAATGTTTGAAGAAAAAAGTGTGTCCAAAAACATATGGCAGGATTGGAAGAAGACCCTGGAGTGGAGAAGCATACAGCAGTTTTCAAGAAGGATACATCAAGGATCAGTTGCAAGAGCTTAGGGAGAAGAAAGAAGCTGCATTTGCTGGTGTAAGGAGTACACAAAACACACTTCAAGAGACCATAAGGGGTGAGTGGTACAAGAAAGTTGTTGGGCAGGTCAACAGTAGAGTAAACTTTGATACAAATCGTAACATGGTCAACATTAAAAATAGTTTGAGAGTTTATTTAGTAATTCGGTTTGGATAAAATTTAGCATATGGATAATATAAAGAATATCTCAAGTAGATTATTGACTAGGGATGAAACAGCAGCACTAGGGCTAGGAAATTAAATTTTTGTGCAGGGACTACAAACAATATTAACATAGAATTCAACAGCAAGATTAACTACCTTAATGTTGAACATCACAATGATTTAGCTCCTTTTCTCAGAGGAGTGATGATAGGGAGTAATGAAAGCAAACTTGGAGATATCTTGCCAAGGAGATTTAGTATCGCTCTAAAGGGATTAAAAAGCTACAAAGATATTAGAATTATGAAAGCTGACAAAGGGGGTAGTATTGTCATCATGAATAGCTCAGAATATAGGTTAAAATGTACAGGCTACTAGATGATGAAACTACTTATGCTAAAATAGAGAATCCTCCAACAATCCAAAAGCTTCAGAATACCTTTAATCAGAATGTGAAGAAAATAATCAGTAGACTAGGGAATGGGAAGGACATGCTATGCAATAAATTATTCTCAAGTAAATTACCTGAACTTGCATATATATATGGCAGCCCCAAAATACACAAGGAGGGCTGCCCACTACGCCCTATTGTTTCTAGTAGGAAATCTCCTAACAAAAACTTAGGCTGTGTGGTTAGCTGGAGAAACTAGGAATATACTTAGGTATATTTTCAGAATCCCATATTAAACATTCAGTAGATTTCATAGACAAAGTTAAGAAAAAGAATATAAAGGGGACACATGGTAGTTTTGATGTAGTAGCATTATTCACCAATGTCCCCTTAGATAAAGTATTAGAATTCCTACAGACTAAACATAATGAGGGTATTTTCAATCCAAACATCGAAATAGGCGTCTTCCTTGAGTTGATCAAATTGTGTGTCAGTGATACTTATTTCACGTTTGAGGGACATGTTTACAAACAGAAATATGGAGTAGCTATGGGGGCGGGTCCTCATTATCACCTATACTCGCTAACATCTATATGGAATATTTCGAAACTAATCTAGTTCCTAATGTGAATGTCCCTAACTTAAAACTGCAAGGATGGTGGAGATACGTGGATGATATTTTTGCTATTCTGCAAGGGGATGGAAATAAAATAGAAAACTTTTCTAGATGAGCTCAATAAGTTTGATAACAATATCCAGTTCACTTTAGAGAAAAGTAATAATAATAAACTGCCCTTTTTAGACATACTCATAGAAAGAAAAGAAACAGGATATGAATTCAGCACATATAGAAAGCCCACACATACAAACTCATATATTCATTTCTTTTCTCTTTTCATAGTCATGATATAAAAATAGGGGTTCTAACAGGTTTATTTCGTTAGGGCATGAGAACGTGTGACCCTTGCAAGATAGACAAGCAAGAAATAAATTTACATCGATAAAAGCTTCGATGCATTAGCATACCCGGAATGGTTCAGAAAAGGGCACTCAACAAAGCTAGAAAAATATTTTACAGAGCGAATGTAGAGAGTACATGGAATAAAGCTAACAAGAAAATAGTTGCCCTCCCTTTTATGCCTAAAATGAAACAAATCACTTCAAAAATGAAAGAAAGTCAATATAAATTTGTATATACCTTTGATAATACTTTAAAAAACAAAGTATGTAAAAATAATTGGAAGGAGAAGACAGTAATACAGATGATGTAGCGGGGGTATACATAATCAATTGCAATAATTGTGGAGACAGATATGTGGGGGAATCAGGTAGGGGAATAAGGACTAGAGTCCAAGAACAATAGAAGGGCAGTGACAGCTTACTCTCAGGGGAGTGCTATAGCTAGACATTGTTGGGAAAAAAATGACCATAGGATGGATTTCAAAACAGTAGGCTTATATACAAAAGCAAACAAAATTAGTCACAGGAGGGTAGTAGAAGGTGCACTTATCAGAGAGATTAAAGTAATTGAAGGAAACAAAGGTTTTACCTCAGAAGATCCCATAAGCCGAGCTTTGAATATTAAAAGAAGCTAGGATTGACCCTGCTGACCTGGAGATTAGGTTTCCTGCCCAACAGACTTTCGGTGACCACACCCTTACCACAAGGGTAAATCCCATTAACCATCAGCTCAGGATATCAGAGCGACAAGAGGGGATTGGCAACCCTCAAGAAAACCAGAACAGCCATCGCATAAATGACAGCACAACGAGAAGTTCCAGAGACTGCTGGGCCTTGACCCAGGCTAACATCCCAAACATCTCTTGAGAATGGGCCACAGAAGGGCCTGAAAGTACTCGAGTGTGGATTAAATCTAATGTAAATACTTACAAGTAAACAAGTTACAAATTAAATTTGTGGGTTTCTTTTTCAATCTTCAGAAGAAAACTGAAAGAAGTTTTTGTTTGGTTAATAATAATAATAATAATAATATAATAATAATAATAATAATAATAATAATAATAATAATAATAATAATAATAATAATAATAATAATAATAATAATAATAATAATAATGGAAGGAGGGGATATAAAACACCAAGAGATGAAGGACACGATCAGGAAAGAATATATGCAGAGACTCAAGGCGATACTCAAGTCAAACTCAACGCCGGAAATATGATAAAAAGCCATAACACTGGGCAGTGCCAGTAATCAGATACAGCGCAGGAATAGTGGAATGGACGAAGGCAGAACTCCGCAGCATAGATCAGAAAATCAGGAAACTAATGACAATACACAAGCAAATACGGACAGACTATACATAACACGAAAGGAAGGAGGGAGAGGACTACTAAGTATAGAGGACTGCGTCAACATCGAGAACAGAGCACTGGGGCAATATCTGAAAACCAGTGAAGACGAGTGGCTAAAGAGTGCATGGGAAGAAGGACTAATAAAAGTAGACGAAGACCCAGAAAAATATACGGAGACAGGAGAATGACAGACAGAACAGAGGAACTGCACAACAAACCAATGCACGGACAATATGATGGACAGACTAAAGAACTAGCTAGCGATGACACATGGCAATGGCTACAGAGGGGGGAGCTAAAGAAGGAAACTGAAGGAATGATAACAGCGGCACAAGATTAGGCCCTAGAACCAAATATGTTCAAAGAACGATAGACGGAAATAACATCTCTCCCATATGTAGGAAGTCCAATACGAAAAATGAAACCATAAACCACATAGCAAGTGAATTCCCGGCACTTGCACATAACCAGTACAAAAAGAGGCATGATTCAGTGGCAAAGCCCTTCACTGGAGCCTGTGCAAGAAACATCAGCTACCTTGCAGTAATAAGTAGTACGAGCACCAACCTGAGGGAGTGATAGAAAACTATCACGCAAAGATCCTCTGGGACTAATGGTATCAGAACGGATAGGGTGATACGTGAAAACAGACCAGACGTGACGTTGATTGACAAAGTCAAGAAGAAAGTATCACTCATTGATGTCGCAATACCATGGACCACCAGAGTTGAAGAGAAAGAGAGGCAAAAAAATGGATAAGTATCAAGATCTGAAAATAGAAATAAGAAGGATATGGGATATGCCAGTGGAAATCGTACCCATAATCATAGGAGCACTAGGCACGATCCCAAGATCCCTGAAAAGGAATCTAGAAAAACAGACGTTGAAGTAGCTCCAGGACTCATGCGAAGAGTGTATCCTAGAAACGGCGTAAATAGTTAAGAAAAGTGATGGACTCCTAAGGAGGCAGGATGCAACCCCGAACCCCACACTATAAATACCACCCAGTCGAATTGGAGGACTGTGATAGAGCAAAAAATAATAATTTTTTAAATAAAATAAAACTAATTAATAAATAATAATAATAATAATAATAATAATAATAATAATAATAATAGAGATTCCGTAATCCTTTTATCCCCATAACTAGAAAGGACATATGTTTTTTTTCATAAGAAATATTGATAGGGTTCGTCTTTAGAATAATAATAATAATAATAATAATAATAATAATAATAATAATAATAATAATAATAATAATAATATAATATATTCCGTAATAACTGTATCCCCATACCTAGAAAGAACATTTTTTTTTTCATAAAAAAATATTAACCAGCTAACTGGCTTGAAGTATTCTCGGTTATTTTGGCATCATGATAACAACCGACCTAGACAATCTTTGACATTTCTAACTGTTATCTATCGGTGTTACGACGTCCGTCAACAGCTGGTGTTGCTGTCAACAGCGGTCAGATAAACAGCTGTTCCTTTCAATGGCTCTTGATTTCTCCCCTCGGCCTTCTGCTTATGTCATTTTAGTAGTTCTTATTGGCAGTTACTGCTAAAAATAGCAGTTTCAGACTGAGGTTGCTAATCTGTTAAGAGATTTTGCGACTTTTTTTATTTTTCATCAAATTGCTATCAGTTCCTAATTCGTATAATGTACGGCAGTCGTATGATCGTTTTATGTCACTTATAATAATTTTGGTATTAAGAGATTTTGCTTTTTTTTTTCTTCATCAAATTGCTATCAGTTCCTACTTCGTATAATGTCCGCCAGTGATATGATGGTTTTATGTCACTTACAATCAGTCCTGATCCGACTTATCTTGTTGATCCACAAAGATTTTCAATCTTTTTTTTTTTTTTCTAACATTTCATCCAATTGTAGTCTTGTCTTAATCATTTGAATTTTCTCCAGTGTTATATGTTAAGAAGAGTATTTAACATCTTAGTTATTCACGAGCAGGGACAAAATATTACTCTGTGATTACGTAATTCATGTACACTCTTCATATTACTATCAAAATATTAAACTATGGTTACATAATCCATGTACCCTATTCAAAATATTAACAAAATATTAAAATGTGATTACAAAACCCATATACCCTCTGCAAATTAATAACAAAGTATTAAACTATGATTACTTAAACCATGTACTCTCTTCAAGATATTCACAAAGTATTAAACTGTGATTGCATAAACCGTGTACCCTCTTCGAAATATTAACAAAATATTAAACTGAGATTACATAAACCGTGTACTCTATTCAAAATATTAACAAAATATTAAACTGTGATTACATCATTCTCTTCATCCCTTCTTAATCCTTTTATCAAATATATAATATCGTGAAGAAATTGAATGCAAATCGTCTCTTGACTTTCAATTCACAGCCGCAGCTGTTTCCGTTTCCAGCAACTTTTTTCCTCCTACCAAAGGCCATCTTGTTTACGACTCCAAAATGTATTTCTGGTCATCTTTCCCAAAAAGGAAATGACGTCACTACTGACACAGATCAAATCGAGGCTTCAAGAGCATCTTTTATGCTATCTTTTTTTTTTTTTTTTTTTAGAATGTTTGTTTTATTATACGTCTAAGAGAAGGACGTCTCTCAACCTCTTCCGGATGATCAAAGACGTTGCGACACCGTGTCCCTCCAGACCTTCCAGATGTTTCCAGTCCTAGGAGCTGGAGATAAATGCGGTCCTTTCAGATGTTTCCAGACCTTCCAAATTTTTTTTCCAGTCCTAGGAGCTGGAAATAAATGCGGTCCTTCCAGATGTTTCTAGACCTTCCAGATGTTTTTTTCAGTCTTAGGAGCTAGAGATAAATGCGGTCCTTCCAGATGCTTCCAGACCTTCCAGATGTTTTTTCCAGTCCTAGGAGCTGGAAAAAATGCTGTCTTTCCAGATATTTCCAGACCTTCCAGAAGTTTTTTCAGTCCTCGGAGCTGGAAATAAATGTGGTCTTTCCAGATGTTTCCAGACCTTCCAGATGTTTTTTCCAGTCCTAGGGACAAGAGATAAATGCGGTCCTTCCAGATGTTTCTAGACCTTCCAAATGTTTTTTCCAGTCCTAGGAGCTGTAAATAAATGCGGTTTTTCCAGATGTTTCTAGACCTTCCAGATGTTTTTTCCAGTCCTAGGAGCTGTACATAAATGCGGTCCTTTCGGATGTTTCCAGACCTTCCAGATGTTTTTTCCAGTCTTAGGAACTGGAAATAAATGCGGTCCTTCCAGATGTTTCCAGACCTTCCAGATGTTTTTTCCAGTCCTAGGAGCTGTAAATAAATGCGGTTTTTCCAGATGTTTCTAGACCTTCCAGATGTTTTTTTCCAGTCCTAGGAGCTGGAAATAAATGCGGTCCTTCCAGATATTTCCAGACCTTCCAGAAGTTTTTTCCAGTCCTAGGAGCTGGAAATAAGTGCGGTCCTTCCAGATGTTTCCAGACCTTCCCAAATGTTTTTTTCCAGTCCTAGGAGCTGGAAATAAGTGCGGTCCTTCCAGATGTTTCCAGACCTTCCAGATGTTTTTTCCAGTTCTAGGAGCTGGAAATGAACGAGTCCAAAAAAAAGAGGCATGGATATAAATACATCAAAGAAGGGAAAATGATATACGTAGATATATCTGATATTATAAAAGGGAATTCGCTCTCTCCAAAAACCTGAGTTTGGTTTATCCTCTCACCCGCTGGGCTAATTGATGGATGTCACAGACATTCGCGTTTTCTATGGCTAGAACTTTCCTTCTTCTACCTGATGAGACGAGGCCGAACTGCGACTTGGATAGATTTTGGGAATTTTGGGAATATATTCTCCTTTGAGAAACACCTTGTATCGATTATCCTCTAAAATGAAGTTGTTTAACTCGAAGGATGATCAGACTTTATCTCTAAAAATTTCAGACTATAAGTATAACGACGAAGGGGCTGAAAGCGAAAAGGAACTGTAATTTCTAATTTTTTTTACTTAAAATCGCGAGTATATTATCGTCATTTATTTTCATATATATATATATTATAGATTATATATATTATATATATATATATATATATATATATCTTATATATATATATATATATATAGATCTCCGTAACAAGATGAATTTAATGAAAAAAACTATATATATATATATATATATATACTATATATATATATGATATATATATATACGTGTATATATATATATATATATATATATATATACATATGCTATAGTATATATATATATATATATATATATATATATATATATGTATATGTATATATATATATATATATAATATATATATATATATATAATATATATATAATTATATATATCTCCAAAATAAAATGCTTTAATTCGCCGATTATAGACAACAGAAACTGACAAGGTTGATGTAAATAACTAATTGCAGATGACAACAGAGTGGCAATGCTTCTCTCTCTCTCTCTCTCTCTCTCTCTCTCTCTCGAAAAATAACTGTTTCAATTCGGCACGAGAGCTTTGCTATACCGTCTGTATAAGTCATGGCAGACTCACTATATGTTATACAGAAGCCCAATCTTTGTGCTCCCCAAAATAAAAGTATCAAAAATTTTAAATCGATGACGCAATACCATATATATCGATGACGCAATACTTCGAAATTCCGTCAGAAGGGTTGTGTTTGTCCTGAAGACTCTCTTTTGGAGAGGGGCCATTTATTCAAAGGTTAAGGACGAGGGGAGAGGGATGGAGAAGGGGGAGAGAGAGAGGGGGAGGGAGAAGGTGGAGGGGGAGAGAGGAAGCAAAGGGGGAGGGGGAGAGAGGGTGTAGAAGGGAAGAAGGGAGAGAGATAGAGTAGAAGGGAGATAAGGTAGAAGGGAGACAGAGGTAGTGGAGAAGAGAGAGAGAGAGAGAGAGAGAGAGAGAGAGAGAGGGAAAGAGAGATAGAGAGAGAGAAGGGGGAATGGTAGAGGGAGGGGGAGAATAGTAAGATAGAGAGATAGAGAGAGAGAGAGAGAAGAGAGAGAGAGAGAGAGAGAGAGAGAAAACGGGTGGGGGTGGGGGATGAGAGAGAGAGAGAGAGAGGAAGGGGGGGGGGGGGGGTGGGGAGACGGGAAAAAAAACAAAAAAAATGCCCGTCCAGCCAATGGCTTACTTTCTAAAACTTTCCGTGAAAAAAAAATCAAAAAAAGAAAAAAAATTAGCGGCAAAAGGGGTGGGTAAAGGGAAAGAGAGGAAAAGAAAACAACAGACATGCGAACAGTAAACCCAAAGAAAAACAACAGCCAGGATGGTGTCCTTACTGACAAAAGTCCCTTGATAATAGAAATATTTTAGAAAAAAAAACACTTTTATGATATTTTTTCATATTAAATAAAAAAATATGCAAAAAAAGCCAAAAAGTGTTGAAAGATATAGTCTTTCTTTTAAAAAAGCATTTCGGCTTATTTGCATATTTATAAAAGAAAATAGGAGAAAAAAGCTTAGAAGTTGGAAGATATAAACGTTTTTTTTTTAAACAAAGGATTTCGTCTTTTTTCGCGTATTTATAAAAATAAGCGGAAAGAAAGCCAAGAGGTGTCGGAAGATATAAACGTATATTTTTTAAAGTGGTTCCTGTGTTTTTTTTCGCATATTAAACACACACACACACACACACACACACACGAAAATATTCAATAGTTAAATTCAGTGACGAAAGAAAAGTAGTTTCACGGGCCTGTTTGTTTTGGCAGAATTCTGCTGAAATCACAAAGAGAAACTGTGGGAAACTGTGGTTGGAATGAAAGCAGACGCTTCCCTTTTTTTTGGGGGCGCGGGCCGCGTGGAGGGGTAGGTTTAGGGGGGGGGGGGAAGATGAAGGAGGCCAGGGAGGGCAAAAAGAATGGGGGAGGGGTGGGGGAGGAGGGGTGGCCGAAAGACAACTTTGGTATTTCGTCCATTTGAGAGTCGAAAGTTTTAGCTAAAAGAGCGATTTACGTATGCTAAAAGAACGACAAAACAAAGATTCGGTTACGTATGCTAAAAGGACGACAAAACAAAGATGACGAATAAAATTGAGAGAGAGAGAGAGAGAGAGAGAGAGAGAGAGAGAGAGAGAGAGAGAGAGAGAGTTGAAGTCTGAGGACACTATTTCAAAGAAGCATTATATTATATCTTCGCTTCGAAATTCATTTAAAAACTGTTCTATACAAAGCTTATTCATACCCTTAATTTTCTCGAACGATTTCATATCGGAAATTTCTTCTAATCTGTCAAAATAATAAGGAGCGGAGTTTATCTCTCTCTCTCTCTCTCTCTCTCTCTCTCTCTCTCTCTCTCTCTCTCTCTCTTTTTCCTAGACTACATGGCAGTCTTTCTATCTATCTGGAAATAGAAAAGATTCGATTAATCATGGGACTTATCTTGATGCCATATTTGCGTGAAAATATCCCAAACAGAAACAATCACTTGGTATGTTGTCGTTTCTAGAAAACTTCAATTTAAGGAGGAACAGGATAAGCCGTAAGACGTGGTAGCAATATTCCTGATGATGGGAAAAGTAATGTATTCCCGAAAGCTCGGCTTTGCCTTTGTTTTGTTTTATTTTAAAGAAAATAATAATGTCTGGAATATTACCACGTCTTCTGGCTATCCTGTTCCTCCTGAAACGTAAATCTCCCTCTCAGATTTTCGAGGCGAATCCTTATAATTAATATATAATATCATTCATAACAATCCACGGAAAAAATAACAAGCAAAACAATTTAGTTAGAGGAAACGGACATGATGCAATATCATTTCGTAGAAGTTCAAATATTAATAGCTATGTTTTAAATGTGGTTATCTAGAATAGATAAACGACAGTGGCAGAGGAAGTAGAATGTTACTCTCTCAGTGCTTAGGCGCCAAGTTTTAGTAGCCATGAACTCAATCAATCAATCACGACCCAGTGAAACGTTTGGCTAATTCTGAAACATATTTTAACTGTGATGTTTCTCTCTCTCTCTCTCTCTCTCTCTCTCTCTCTCTCTCTCTCTCTCTCTCTCCTTTTGCTATGAGCTGACTTGAAGTTCATTTATATTTGATGATTCTCTCTCTCTCTCTCTCTCTCTCTCTCTCTCTCTCTCTCTCTCTCTCTCTCCTTTTGCTATGAGCTGACTTGAAGTTCATTTATATTTGAGATTCTCTCTCTCTCTCTCTCTCTCTCTCTCTCTCTCTCTCTCTCTCAGTGCTTTGCCGCCAGTTCTAGTAGCCATAAACTCAATCAATCAATCACGAACCAGTGAAACGTCTGGCTAATTCTGAGACATATTGTAAATGTGATGTTTCTCTGTCTTTGGTTTTCGTAAATTCATTTCTTCTTTAAAGTCACAAGATTTCCCTTCTAAGTGCATTTACTCAACCGTGTGGTTCCGTAGGGGGTTAATGCCGTCAGTGCACCTCATTCGGTGCAATGTAGGCATTACTTAAGGATCTTTGCCCTAGCTGCAACTACTTTCATTCCTTTTACCGTACCTCCATTCGTATTCTCTTTCGTCCATCTTTCTGTCCACCCTCTCCTACCAATTGTTACATAGTGCTTTGAAGTTTTCTTCCTGTAACACCTTTTCAGCGCTGAATGGCCTTAGTTGCCCCAGTGCTTGGCAATATGCCAAAAATCAACATAAATAAATAAATCAACCTTTTGGATTTCCGCTACCAAGAAGATTTCGTCGTAGGTCGAACGGCGACAGATTTGGCTGGGTTTCATTGTATATGCATATTATATAATATATAATTTATATATGTATTATTATGTATACATATATATCTATATATATATATACATATATATATAAATATCAGGCCAGGAAATCGCAGACAACCACATTAGAAGAAAAATTTATTAGAGACGTTTCGTACATACAATGTGCATCTTCAGTCTGTTAAGATAAAAAAAAACACATACATATTAGCATTCAATAATAGCAGGATTCTTAATATAGTAAAAAGACTAAAACTAACTTATAATGACTTAAAGGACTAAAAATTGACAAGTAAAACTAAAAAGTAAAAAGTACAAATAAAACACAAATACCAAGGCGCAACCAACCGTTAGTTGAGAAGGAAGGAGGTAGAATGACTAGACTTGGGCAAGAAGTTTTAAAACGTTGACTATGCCAGATAAAGCGGAGAAGATGAAACTCCACTATTCAACGAGGGAACAAGACGTTTAATATATAATGACTCTAGAGTGGTTATGTAATCAGAGTCTTTAAACCGAGACTAAAATAGAGAAGTGTTGTTTCTTCACCTCTATCTTGCAATTGATTGCGTGGTTTTTTATGTTTGAGTGTTCAGGCCTACTTAATTTTTGACCGGTCCTAAAACTAAAGCCCATGTGACTGCAGTATCTCATCTGCAGCAGCCTCTTAGTCGATCCAACGTAAATTCCGGGACATCCCGGGCACGTAAATTTGTATACCACGTTGGATCGCATGAACTGCTGCAGACGATCTTTGAAGCAGAAAAAAGAGCCTATTTTGCATGGGTTGTTAGATATAAGTTGTATATTTAGACAGGGCGAAATTTCACTTTCTATGATTCTAGTTAGGTGTTGTGAAAATTTGCTATTGTATATATATGGTATGGAGGCATACATTAGTTTCTTTGGTACGCCTATCATTGGAATGGGTGGTTTAAAATGCAAAGTTAAAAGTTTGTTAACAATATTAAAAAAATACATCCTTAGGGTACGAGTTTCGTTGGAAGATATTAGATAAAAAAATCAATTTCTTTATGAAAGATATCCCAGTTTGATGAGTATTTTATTGCTCTATGAACCAAAGTGGAGATTGCATTAAGCTTAAAACTCTTTTGACAAGAACTATAAAAATATTAGAAAGTCCCGTATATGTTTTCTTTCTAAAAAACTGAAGTGTTAAAAAGAAAAATTGACTGATCCCTAGTTATGCAAATATCAAGAAACGGTAATGAATTGCCGTTTTCGAGTTCCACAGTAAAATTAATGTTAGGGTGTTTCAAATTAATAAACTGTAAAAATTGTAAAGCTTGCCATTCGTATCTAAAAAGGGTGAAGATATCGTCCACGTACCTTCTGTAAAACAATGGTTTAAAAGAATTAGGACAAAAATTCAAAAATTCTTGTTCAAGACTAGACGTAAAAAAATTTGCGAATAATGGACCCAAGGGAGAACCCATGGCCACACCATCAACCTGAGAATATAATTTATTGTTAAAAATAAAAGCTGAGTCTTGAATGGCAAGTTCTAAAAATTTCTTAAAAAGCAGCTTATTGAAACCATGAAATAAAACTCTTCATTTGGAAATATTCTATCAATTATGATGTTTATAGTTTCATTAATAGGGACATTCGTAAACAACGACTCCACGTCAAAACTGGCCATAAAGAGTTCACCATCCTGTTTAGTTATTTGATCTTGAAACTCGTAACCGTTTTTCACATTGTATTGGTTAAAAGAAAACTCATTTAAAATAGATACTAAAAATTTAGATATATTAAAAGATGGACTGTTGTATGCCGCCATAATTGGTCTAATAGGCAAACCAGGCTTATGAATTTTCGGTAGTCCGTAAAGAATGCTAAATGAAGAACCCGAGACAAAAAGTTTTTGGTATGTATTTTCATCTAATATGTTTTCATTTTTAGTTTCCTTAAAAATCTGTTAATTTTATCTTCACGTTTATAAATATCTGACTTTGAATTCTTCGTCCTTGGTCTCTTCCTGTACTAAGAGTGCTTGAGTGCGCTGAAAGTTTGGAGTAAGTGCTATTGGATGTTGGTCCCATCTCTCCTTTCTTCCCCACTCCCCCATGCCCCCCCCCCCCCCCCACCCTTTGTCCTTTAACCCTTTACAAGAGCGTTCGTTCATGAAACATCCTTTTGATGACATTCCTCTCCTCTTGCTTTCACAGGCATATATTCTGGGCAACAAGATATCCCCTCTGTTCAAAAGGCCTTTTTGTCTTCTTCTTCTTCTTCTTCTTCTTTTTTAAAAAGTCGTAATAGACCAAAATAGGATTATCCAGAACGAGCGGTTAACAGACTACTAGAGAACTAGAGAGTGAAGTGATACGTGAACTTACAGTGAATTCCCTACAGAGACAGATGATTGATAATGAACGACATAAGACAATGTGGTTACAGAGCCAACGCTTAACAGACTAGAGACTGAATTGATACAATGAATTTACGGTGAGTTCACAACAAAGGCAGATGATTGATTATAATGAACGACATAAAACAATGTGGGGACAGAGCCAACGCTTAATCGACTAGCGACTGAATTGATACAATGAATTTACAATAAATTCACCACAAAGACAGATGCTTTATGATGAACGACTCAAGAAAATTTGGGTACAGAGCCAACGCTTAACAGACTAGAGACTGAATTGATACAGTGAACTGATAATGAATTCACTACAGAGACAGATGATTGATAATGAACGACTAAAGACAATGTGGCTACAGAGCCAACCAAACAGGGAGAGAGACAAATTATAATTCGTGACTGACGAAAATATGGCTAAAATAAAAGACCAAGCGAGCACTGAGTATATTCAGACATAAAGAGTTTACCACAAAC
>NC_061089.1:68858235-68893235 GCF_015104395.2 Macrobrachium nipponense
CGATTCACGATTCAAAAAATAAAAAATAACAAAAAACAAAAAAACCACAACAGGATAAGCAATGGGTATGTGCTTATTGAGCCTACAATAATGAAATTCAGAGTAACGTTTCCTGCCTTAAGGAAATGCCTTAGAGAGAGAGAGAGAGAGAGAGAGAGAGAGAGAGAGACGGGTGTGTGTGTGTGTGTTCTACCCGACCGGAGGTGCATTTACCATATCAGAGTCGAGCTTTCGGACAATGTTAGTCTTGTCGAAGTGATGGAAGGCACCGAGTCGCAGTTACTCTTTGTTTGTCAATTTCGTCAACGAACGATGCGAGCACGTGAGGAGGAGGAGGAGGAGGAGGAGGAGGAGAAGAAGAAGGAGGACTTTTCGATGAAAACTCATCTTCAGAGGCAGGAACGAAGGAGGAGGGCCCCTGGTGGCAGCAGGACTGCTGCCGAACTTTCCTCAACCTGGAATAGGTATTGGTCTACGTTCGTCCTGGTCGGCTTCATCGGCGGAGCGAGTGCATACACACCAGAGGGTAAGTACACCAAGCAGTGACCCACTCACCTTCCCCCAATATTTCTTTTATTAACATTTTGCGATGTTTTCGCGTCTAACTCATGTTTAAACCAAATCATTCTCCTAACATCTTTCAACCCTCGAATGAGGCTGGAAATAAGCCTTGGTTTATGTATGTTCTCGTGTGCAAACTGCGCGTGTGTTCTGTGAGAGTTTAGCCATGTTGATTCGTATAGATTTCGCCTTTAGGAGAAAGTTAGACGCACAAGGTATAGGTTATTTTAAATGTAAACAATTTCGTTTATTAGGTTTCATCTGTTGGTACCTGTAGCGCTACAAGAAGTGCGATGATGGCTAACTTTAAGCCTAAATAAAATTCAAAAAATAAAAAAAAAACGACTGAGTCTAGAGGGCTGCAATTTGGTACGTTCGATGACAGGAGGGTGGATGATGAACGTACCAATTTGCAGCCCCCCAACCTCAGTAGTGTTTAAGATCTGAAGGCTGGCGGACGGATAGACAAAGTCGGCACAATAATTGCCTCCTGCAGAAGCCAAAAAACACCCACTGATCAGAACGAAGTTTGATTTTCATGTTTAAAAATTGCTCAACATTTCCAAACTTCCCGACAATCTACTTGACTTTGAGAGACGACCGGAAATGGTGTCTGCGGAAAAGAATTTATGGTGGTTTACGTCACTGGGTAATCCAGGGCGCTTGAAATTTTGTATAAGAAAGGATGTGCTTGTTTGTGCTGTATACATATGCATGTATGTATTGTATGTATGTATGTATGTATGTATGTATGTATTTTATATATATATATATATATAATATATATATATATATATATATATGTTATATGTATGTATGTATGTATGTATGTATATATATATATATATATATATATATATATATATAGTATATGTATATGTATGTATGTATGTATGTATGTATGTATGTATGTATGTATGTATGTATAACTGAATCACGAAATTTTGGAACGTGGTAAATGCATAAATATAGGTATAAGCCACGAAGAAAAGATAGGCAACGGAGTTACTGCAAGATCTTTCGACTCAACGTCCTTTACTTAGCAGACAAACTGACTTACATGAGAAATTGAGGGTACAGGAAAGGTCGTAAAGTGACAGGTAGGGATAATAAGGAGATTAGTACCTAGAATCCGACACACCTGGAGAATGAGTAACCTTTCCAAACAAGCATAAACATAGGTACAATTTAAGAACAAAAAGATTATGTTCAACTGCTCACACACAGGGACAAGACAATTAAAGGATTATACGGAGCGACAGCTGACCACTTTCAGATCTTTGGTAAACAAAAACTTATTCACAAAATATATCAAACATACATACATATACAAAGAAAATATATCTAAGGCAACTAATTTGCATTTGTCTGTAATTATATCTTTGAGGTCATTCTTAAACATGTTACAAATACAAGGGTCTAAATGAAACAGGCCACGGCTAATATTAAAATTACAATGGGGAGTAAGTTGTATTATGGCAGATTCTAAAAGATTTCGTGATAAGACATCTTTTGATCTTGCAATTACTGAAATACCAATCCAATTTATCCGGTG
Organism: Macrobrachium nipponense; assembly: GCF_015104395.2. NCBI lineage: Eukaryota > Metazoa > Arthropoda > Malacostraca > Decapoda > Palaemonidae > Macrobrachium > Macrobrachium nipponense. The sequence continues at coordinate 68,860,352 of NC_061089.1, forward strand.
GTTGTTTTCCACTTAAATGACTGAATATTGCATTAGATGTTTGCCCAGTTTTGACAGAATATTTATGCTGTTTTAATCTTACTTCTAAGCCCTAAACCGACCCTTGCTCGACTGTCCGAGATAAAAGGAGGGGCAGTCCATACATGGAATTTTATATATTATGTTGTTGTTTTCCCTGGGACCATTTTTTATTAACATTCCGGTTAGTATGTTATTATAGGAAAAAACAAGGTTGACCTTAAAGGCTTTTAACAATGATTTAATGGTTTCAAATCCGTTAAAATAAGGCAAACTGAGAATGTTCTTAGAGTTTTCTTTCTCCGTGTTACTTACACTATAAAACTTTTTGTGGGCTTTATTATAGCAAATATCTACTATATGTGAAGAATAACATAAATCTTTCCCTATTTTTCTTATGTATTCAATATCTTGATACAATTATTAGGGAATGACAATGCGCAATGCTCGTAAAAACATAGAAGAAAAAATTGATATTTTGATGTTAAGATGGTGGCCTGAATAGAAATGAACATAAGTTAAGTTGTTGGTTGGTTTCCTATAAATACTGAATTTACATTGAAATGGTTCTCTATGTACCAAAACATCTAAGAAAGGGAGGCAATTGTCTTTTTTCAATTCTAGAGTAAACTTACTCGATGGTTCCTGGTTATTTAATTTAGAGAGTAAATCATTTACATCAATACCAGCAGGCAGAACAGCTAAAATATCATCAACATAACTATATTACTTTACAGGAATATAAATGATATTAGGTAAATAAAGCTTTTCAAAGAATTCCATGTGCAAGTTTGAGAGGAGTGATGATAAAGGGTTGCCTATTGCCATGCCAAATATTTATTGATAAAATTCACCATTGAATATAAACTTTCAATCACAAATTAACAAATTAACAACCTAGTGAGTGAAATAATGTGACTTACAGGTAAACGTAATTCGTGCTGAGTTAGTTCATTACAAAGATATTCTAAAATAGAATCTATGGGGACTTTAGTAAAAAGAGAACATACATCAAAACTAACGAATCTATCAGTGGGGCAAAGAGTAATTTTGTTTAATTTATCATGTAAGTCAGTTTGTCTGCTAAGTAAAGGACGTTGAGTTGAAAGATCTTGCAGAAATTCCGTTTTTTATCGTTCCTTAGTGGCTTATACCTTTACACACACACACACACACACACACACACATATATATATATATATATATATATATATATAATATATATATATATATCTATATATATATATATATATATATATATATATATATATATATATATATATATGTATATATATAAATATAATGTATATATATTATATTGTATACCTATACGTATATATATATATATTATATAATATATATATATATATATATATATATATATATAAATAGTATACCTACGTATATACATATATATATATATATATATATTATTATATTATCAATAGAGGGATCCACAGTAATATCCTTGTTTATCTAGATATAATATATTTTATACAAAGCTTAAAGCTTTCGTCCATCCTCAAGATGTCATTCAGGAAGAAGACCGGCGCTTTGTCCCGCCCCGTAGATCACAGCGAATTATGGAAAGGCAAACGGCCCAATGACTTTTTCGAATTTTTTACCTTGTTAATGTTCTTTGTCTGTTTGTTTATGTTTATTTGGTATTCTTCACCAATACCATGTCTCATTTGCTTAGTGATCAAGTCCACAGGAGGATGGACGAAAGCTTTAAGCTTTGTATAAATATATTATATCTAGATAAACAAGGATATTACTGTGGATCCCTCTATTGATTTCTTAGAAGCACGATACAGTGTTTTTATATGCATATATATATATATATATATATATATATATATATATATATTATATATATATATATATATATACATATATATATACATACATATGTATATATAGGGATGTCTATATATATTATATGTATATATTATGTGTGTATGAATATATATACATACATACATACGTATAGGTACATTTAATATTCATATAAGTATGCACAAATACATTGTGCTATATATATACAGATCTATACTTTTATATATCATCATATATTATTTTCGCTTCGAAGTTAATCAAGTGGTGAAATTCCATTCCAGAAAGTAACGTGACTGTTCTCCCTGTCCTTATTCCCACTCATTCCAGACTGCCAGGAAATCGACCCAAACACCTTCCCCAACCCGGAGATATCATTCGACGAAAGCCTGTCTTTCACAGTCCTCGCTAACCAGAAGGACTCTTGGAACTTCTCCGCGACGATCTCGGACCTCAACGGGGTCAGTTGCAGTTTCGGCGTCTGGCGCCAACCGGACCACAGGTCCGAGTACTTTCTGTGTCCCGGGACGAATCATAACCACAGGCAAAATATTTCTGAAAAACAATACCATCAGAATATCTCCGAGAAGACGGAGGTGTCCTTCGACGCTGAAAGGAGACAATCCTGTTTCCTCCTTCCGGGAGAAGGATTTACTACTTCCTGCGGCAGGGACGTGAGGATTACGCTGCCCCAACTGTTCGGCGTCGGAGGATATAAACCGAAATGGATTCAGACGCTCCTGGAACCGCCGTTGAGGATGACGGTGGACAAGATCTCGAACGCAAACCTGACGATCAACTGCAAGCACATAGGTGAGGGGAAAGAAAGTCAAAAGATGATTGTTTGGACACATTTTGAGAGCGAGTTTTCCTATAACTTAATTTTTCGTATGGAGAATGACCTCTGCCTTCAACATGCGTCAAAGGCAAGTCCTGAACCCTAATCCACTTCATTTGTTAAGTTTTTATCATGCAACGAATACCTCCAACAAGTTCAATTTATCGACAGGTTATGCTGATCCTTTTGTTTTATTTTTCGTGAAGGGATAGATCCCTTTGACTGCTCGAATTTCGTCGTGCTAAAGTAGTTTTAGGAAGACCCGCGCTATTGCGCTATTAATTTATCAGTTCGTTAATTTATCTTTTCTGTGCTTATAACTGGTCTCCTTTTTTTCTGCCTTAATATTCTTTGGAAGCTTGAATTCTGAGTCAGTGGCCACCTTTAGTGGGCTTGTTCCATATGAATAGGGATCATCTTCTAAATAATAATAATAATAATAATAATAATAATAAGCTGGAAAAACTAGAGGCTGAAGTAGCTCCAGGACTCATGCAGAAGAGTGTGATCCTAGAAACGGCGCACATAGTAAGAAAAGTGACGGACTCCTAAGGAGGCAGGATGCAACCCGGAACCCCACACTATAAATACCACCCAGTCGAATTGGAGGACTGGGATAGACCCAAAAAATAATAATAATAATAATAATAATAATAATAATAATAATAATAATAATAATAATAATAATAATAATAATAATAATAATAATAATAATAATAATGATGATAATAATAAAAATAGTCAAGTTAATTTTTCATCAGTAGAATTTACCTCTTTTTATTTAATATTTTACTGTTCAAATTTATCAAGCTATAAATGTATCTGACATGACCCACATTAGCCATGAGTGTGGGACTGACCTGGGCTAGGTCATGGAGTTTAGTGTGGGCTCGTTAAATGACCTTAGCTTAGTATACTGGGTCATTTTCTACATTGATAGAGAGGATAAACATTGGTGATTTATTGCTGATAACAAATGTTTCTCTTTACTGTCAATTCGAAGTGACCATATGATCTCTCTCTCTTTTATTTATCTCTATATTTATATATTTATTTATTTATATATTTGTTTGTTTGTTTGTTAATTTATTTATCTATTTATTTATTTTACAGATTGCCTGCAGACATCAGGAGCACTTGCAGGGAATATGGCTCACAAAAGATATGTATTTTTCCTCAAACCTGCTGATTCATTTGAAGGCGTAGAAATAAAAATAACAGCATCGGAAAGTTGTTATGTGGACGTTAACAGGAACAGTCTCCAGGTGAAGCACGGATCGTGGTTTAACATCACCTTGGAATATAATGGCGATGCTGTGAAGGTAGGTCTCGTACTTCATCAGGGACCTAAGGGTGGAGGGGGAAGTGGGAGGGGTGGGGGAGGGGTAGGAGTTGGGGAGGGGGAATAGTGTTTCTCATGATCTTTATAAGATAAATTCAGTTAACTCTGCCATTCTTTTCAACAAAGACATGTATCCGAGGTCGTCTGCTTCTTGCTAATAATAATAATAATAATAATAATAATAATAATAACTAATAATAATAATATAATAATAATAATAATAATAATAATAATAATAATAATAATATGTGGCGCCGAGGAGGAGTGGGTTAGGTCGTCAATAGACTTAAGTCAAGTTAAGCAACATTGGGGCTGGTCAGTCGTTGGATGGGTGACCGCTCTCCTCGGCGTTGATTTTTCCATACTCAGCTGTAAATGAGTACCTATCCCTGATGGTGGTAGGGTCCAGCTATGGGTTAAATAGCAAAACTCAGCAATGATGGAAAGAAATGAAGGAATAAACGACAACGACGTAAATGGAACCTCTGGCAACAGAGGAGCTTCGTCCGGCAACCAGGTATTCAACCCAATTGAAGGGGAAGACGGTCAGGTACTTGGCGGTCGTCATCCAGCAACTGATCCCCACAACGACAGTAATCAACAGCCTGAGATTGGAGCTACAGAGGCAAAAATGAAGAAATGGACAAGAGAAGAAAATAAGGAAATATGGAGATGCTACATCAGAAGCAACCCGACGGAGAGAGGATATAGAAGACGATTGGTCAACATCTGGAATGAGAGGAATAACACCCCCCAAACAGAGCAGAGGCTGGCAGACCAAGTAAGGAACATAAAGAAAAAGAACTGGCTCTCCCCAACAGAAAGAGAAGAACTGGAAAGGGAAATGTCACACGACAACGAATTACACGAAGACGAACTGAGAGACGATGCCACAGAAGAGGTATCAAACAACGACACACGAAGAAACACCGACGAAGTAACAGAGAGGACGGAATGGGTAGAAAAGATTAGACAATGGATGGAGCCAGATACAGAGAGAACAAAGATCCCTTCCATGAAAGCCTACAACACCAAGAAATTAAGGGAGAAAACAAGTGAGGTCAATGAAATAATGGGCCTAATACACACAACCAGTATCACAGAAACAAATAACTTGACATATGCAGGGGCAAGATTAGTAGCAGAACTGATGGGGATTCGAACACCAACACCACCAGCACAACCAACCCAACAGAAACCAAAACAGCAACCTCCTTGGAAAAGGCGCCTGGAAAAGCAAATCATGGTGATGAGATCTGACTTGAGTAAACTGAAAGAGATGGCAGAAAAAAGGCAAAGAAGCAAGAAAACAAGGGAGGAACTCAACGAGAAATACAAAGTACAAGAGAGGGGACTAAACAACACAATAGAAGATGTAAAACTGAGGCTTAAGGCCAAAGCACATAAGATCCAACGGTACACGAACAGGAATAAGGGATACCAACAGAACAAACTATTCGGAACCAACCAGAAAAGACTATACAGCCAACTAAGAGGGGAAGACAACCACCCAGAAATTCCTGAAGCCGAACCAAGTAAGAGACTCTGGGAAAACATATGGAGCAATCCGGTATCACACAACAAACATGCAACATGGCTCCAGGAAGTCAAGGAAGAAGAAACAGGGAGAATAAAACAAAGATTCACAGAGATCACGACAGACACAGTCAGACACCAACTAAAGAAAATGCCAAACTGGAAAGCCCCAGGTCCCGATGAAGTCCATGGGTACTGGCTGAAAAACTTCAAGGCCCTACACCCACGAATAGCAGAACGACTCCAGCATTGTATCTCAAATCACCAAGCACCCAAATGGATGACCACAGGAAGAACATCCTTAGTACAAAAAGACAAGAGTAAGGGAAATATAGCCAGTAACTACAGGCCTATCACCTGTCTACCAATAATGTGGAAGTTACTAACAGGTATCATCAGTGAAAGGCTACACAACTACCTAGAGGAGACAAACACCATCCCCCACCAACAGAAAGGCTGTAGAAGGAAGTGTAGGGACACAAAAGACCAGCTCCTGATAGACAAAATGGTAATGAAGAACAGTAGGAGAAGGAAAACCAACCTAAGCATGGCATGGATAGACTATAAGAAAGCCTTCGACATGATACCACACACATGGCTAATAGAATGCCTGAAAATATATGGGGCAGAGGAAAACACCATCAGCTTCCTCAATGCGCAACTGGAATACAATACTTACAAGCTCTGGAATAAGACTAGCAGAGGTTAATATCAGGAGAGGGATCTTCCAGGGCGACTCACTGTCCCCACTACTCTTCGTAGTAGCCATGATTCCCATGACAAAAGTACTACAGAAGATGGATGCCGGGTACCAACTCAAGAAAAGAGGCAACAGAATCAACCATCTGATGTTCATGGACGACATCAAGCTGTATGGTAAGAGCATCAAGGAAATAGATACCCTAATCCAGACTGTAAGGATTGTATCTGGGGACATCAGGATGGAGTTTGGAATAGAAAAATGCGCCTTAGTCAACATACAAAAAGGCAAAGTAACGAATACCAGGGATAAAGCTACCAGATTGGAGCAACATCAAACACATAGATGAGACAGGATACAAATACCTGGGAATAATGGAAGGAGGGGATATAAAACACCAAGAGATGAAGGACACGATCATGGAAAGAATATATGCAGAGACTCAAGGCGATACTCAAGTCAAAACTCAACGCCGGAAATATGATAAAAGCCATAAACACATGGGCAGTGCCAGTAATCAGATACAGCACAGGAATAGTGGAATGGACGAAGGCAGAACTCCGCAGCATAGATCAGAAAACCAGGAAACATATGACAATACATAAAGCACTACACCCAAGAGCAAATACGGACACACTATACATAACACGAAAGGAAGGAGGGAGAGGACTACTAAGTATAGAGGACTGCGTCAACATCGAAAACAGAGCACTGGGGCAATATCTGAAAACCAGTGAAGACGAGCGAGTGGCTAAAGAGTGCATGGGAAGAAGGACTAATAAAAGTAGACGAAGACCCAGAAATATACAGAGACAGAAGAAAGACAGACAGAACAGAGGACTGGCACGAGAATACATGAGACAGACTAAAGAACTAGCCAGCGATGACACATGGCAATGGCTACAGAGGGGAGAGCTAAAGAAGGAAACTGAATGAATGAAACAGCGGCACAAGATCAGGCCCTAAGAACCAGATATGTTCAAAGAACGATAGACGGAAATAACATCTCTCCCATATGTAGGAAGTGCAATACGAAAAATGAAACCATAAACCACATAGCAAGTGAATGCCCGGCACTTGCACAGAACCAGTACAAAAAGAGGCATGATTCTGTGGCAAAAGCCCTCCACTGGAGCCTGTGCAAGAAACATCAGCTACCTTGCAGTAATAAGTGGTACGAGCACCAACCTGAAGGAGTGATAGAAAACGATCAGGCAAAGATCCTCTGGGACTATGGTATCAGAACGGATAGGGTGATACGTGCAAACAGACCAGACGTGACGTTGATTGACAAAGTCAAGAAGAAAGTATCACTCATTGATGTCGCAATACCATGGGACACCAGAGTTGAAGAGAGAAAGAGGGAAAAAAATGGATAAGTATCAAGATCTGAAAATAGAAATAAGAAGGATATGGGATATGCCAGTGGAAATCGTACCCATAATCATAGGAGCACTAGGCACGATCCCAAGATCCCTGAAAAGGAATCTAGAAAAACTAGAGGCTGAAGTAGCTCCAGGACTCATGCAGAAGAGTGTGATCCTAGAAACGGCACACATCGTAAGAAAAGTGATGGACTCCTAAGGAGGCAGGATGCAACCCGGAACCCCACACTATAAATACCACCCAGTCGAATTGGAGGACTGTGATAGAGCAAAAAAAAATAATAATAATAATAATAATAATAATAATAATAATAATAATACTTACAAGCTCTGGAATAAGAGTAGCAGAGGTTAACATCAGGAGAGGGATCTTCCAGGGCGACTCACTGTCCCCACTACTCTTCGTAGTAGCCATGATTCCCATGACAAAAGTACTGCAGAAGATGGATGCCGGGAACCAATTCAAGAAAAGAGCCAACAGAATTTACCATCTGATGTTCATGGACGACATCAAGCTGTATGCTAAGAGCATCAAGGAAATAGATACCCTAATCCAGACTGTAAGGATTGTATCTGGGGACATCAGGATGGAGTTTGGAATAGAAAAATGTGCCTTAGTCAACATACAAAAGGGCAAAGTAACAAGGACTGAAGGGATAAAGTTACCAGATGGGAACAACATCAAACACATAGATGCGACGGGATACAAATACCTGGGAATAATGGAAGGAGGGGATATAAAACACCAAGAGATGAAGGACATGATCAGGAAAGAATATATGCAGAGACTCAAGGCGATACTCTAGTCAAAACTCAACGCCGAAAATATGATAAAAGCCATAAACACATGGGCAGTGCCAGTAATCAGATACAGCGCAGGAATAGTGGAATGAACGAAGGCAGAACTTCGCAGCATAGACCAGAAAACTAGGAAACTTATGACAATACACAAAGCACTACACCCAAAAGCAAATACGGACAAACTATACATAACACGAAAGGAAGGAGGGAGGGGACTACTAAGCATAGAGGACAGTGTCAACATCGAGAACAGAGCACTGGGGCAATATCCGAAAACATGTGAAGGCGAATGGCTCAAGAGTGTATGGGAAGAAGATCTGATAAAAGTAGACGAAGACCCAGAGATATACAGAGACAGGAGAATGGCAAACAGAACAGAGGAATGACATAACAAACCAATGCACGGACAATACATGAGACAAACTAAAGAACTAGCCAGCCATGACACATGGCAATGGCTACAGAGGGGAGGCCTTAAGAAGGAAAATGAAGGAATAATAACAGCGGCACAAGATCAGGCCCTAAGAATCAGAAATGTTCAAAGAACGACAGATGGATGGAAATAACATCTCTCCCACATGTAGGAAGTGCAATACGAAAAATGAAACCATAGACCGCATAGCAAGCGAATATCCGGCACTTGCACAGAACCAGTACAAAAAGAGGCATGATTCAGTGGCAAAAGCCCTCCACTGAAGCCTGTGCAAGAAACATCTGCTACCTTGCAGTAAAAAGTGGTACGACCACCAACCAGAAGGAGTGATAGAAAACGATCAGGCAAAGATCCTCTGGGACTATGGTATCAGAACAGATAGGGTGATACGTGCAAATAGACCAGACGTGACGTTGATTGACAAAGTCAAGAAGAAAGTATCACTCATTGATGTCGCAATACCATGGGACACCAGAGTTGAAGAGAAAGAGAGGGAAAAAATGGATAAGTATCAAGATCTGAAAATAGAAATAAGAAGGATATGGGATATGCCAGTGGAAATTGTACCCATAATCATAGAAACACTAGGCACGATCCCAAGATCCCTGAAAAGGAATCTAGAAAAACTAGAGGCTTAAGTAGCTCCAGGACTCATGCAGAAGAGTGTGATCCTAGAAACGGCTCACATAGTAAGAAAAGTGATGGACTCCTAAGGAGGCAGGATGCAACCCGGAACCCCACACTATAAATACCACCCAGTCGAATTAGAGTACTGTGATAAACCAAAAAAAATAAATAAATAATAACACTAATAATAATAATAATAATAATAATAATAATAATAATAATAATAATAATAATAATAATAATAATTACTATTATTATTATTATTATTATTATTATTATTATTATTATTATTATTATTATTATTACCATACCCATTGAAAGATTGTTCCATATGAATAGGGTTCATTTTCTGGAAAATAATAATAATAATAATAATAATAATAATAATAATAATAATAATAATAATAATAATAATAATAATAATAATAATAATAATAATAATAATAATAATAATAATAATAGTAATGATTCAATAACAATATGATCTCCTTCACAGGTGCTTGTGGATGGTAGAGAATCGGCCAGGGTATTATGTCTGCGCAGTGACTTTTGGATTAAATCCGTCCACTTGAAAGGTGGAGGTCTCCTGACCTGGTGTGACCCGCGGGATATCAGGCAAGGTGAGGCGAGAACTTTGATTGATTCTCTCTCTCTCTCTCTCTCTCTCTCTCTCTCTCTCTCTCTCTCTCTCTCTCTACCTACCTATCTATCTTTAGTTCCCGCTTGGCATTATATATGTGTGTAAGTACAACCAAACTGCACGCCAGCTATTATTATTATTTTTTTATTTTTTTTTTTTTTTGTGTATCACAGTCCTCCAGTTCAATTAGGTGGTATTTATAGTGTGGGGTTCCGGGTTGCATCCTGCTTCCTTAGGAGTCCATCACTTTTCTTACTGTGTGCGCCGTTTCTAGGATCACGCCCTTCTGCATGAGTCCTGGAGCTACTTCAGATTCTAATTTTTCCAGATTCCTTTTCAGGGATCTTGGGATCGTGCCTAGTGTTCCTATGATTATGGGTACAATTTCCACTTGCATATCCCATATCCTTCTTATTTCTATTTTCATGTCTTGATACTTATCCATTTTTTCCTTCTCTTTCTCTTCAATTCTGGTGTCCCATGGTATTGCGACATCAGTGAGTGATACTTTCTTCTTGATTTTGTCAATCAACGTCACGTCTGGTCTATTTGCACGTATCACCCTATCTGTTCCGATACCATAGTCCCAGAGGATCTTTGCCTGATCGTTTTCTATCACTCCTTCATGGTGGTGCTCGTACCACTTTTTACTGCAAGGTAGCTGATGTTTCTTGCACAGGCTTCAGTGGAGGGCTTTTGCCACTGAATCATGCCTCTTTTTATACTGGTTCTGTGCAAGTGCCGGGCATTCGCTTGCCATGTGGTTTATGGTTTCATTTTTCGTATTGCACTTCCTACATGTGGGAGAGATGTTATTTCCATCCATCTGTCGTTCTTTGAACATTTCTGATTCTTAGGGCCTGATCTTGTGCCACTGTTATCATTCCTTCAGTTTCCTTCTTGAGCCCTCCCCTCTGTAGCTATTGCCATGTGTCATGGCTGGCTAGTTCTTTAGTTTGTCTCATGTATTGTCCGTGCATTGGTTTGTTATGCCATTCCTCTGTTCTGTTTGTCTTTCTCCTGTCTCTGTTTATCTCTGGGTCTTCGTCTACTTTTATCAGTTCTTCTTCCCATACACTCTTTAGCCACTCGTCTTCACATGTTTTCAGATATTGCCTCAGTGCTCTGTTCTCGATGCTGACACTGTCCTCTATGCTTAGTAGTCCCCTCCCTCCTTCCTTTCGTGTTATGTATAGTCTGTCCGTATTTGCTCTTGGGTGTAGTGCTTTGTGTATGATCATAAGTTTCCTAGTTTTCTGATCTATGCTGCGAAGTTCTGCCTTCGTCCATTCCATTATTCCTGCGCTGTATCTGATTACTGGCACTGCCCATGTGTTAATGGCTTTTATCATATTTCCGGCGTTGAGTTTTGACTAGAGTATCGCCTTGAGTCTCTGCATATATTCTTTCCTGATCGTTTCCTTCATCTCTTGGTGTTTTATATCCCCTCCTTCCATTATTCCCAGGTATTTGTATCCCGTCGCATCTATGTGTTTGATGTTGTTCCCATCTGGTAACTTTATCCCTTCAGTCCTTGTTACTTTGCCCTTTTGTATGTTGACTAAGGCACATTTTTCTATTCCAAACTCCATCCTGATGTCCCCAGATACAATCCTTACAGTCTGGATTAGGGTATCTATTTCCTTGATGCTCTTAGCATACAGCTTGATGTCGTCCATGAACATCAGATGGTAAATTCTGTTGGCTCTTTTCTTGAGTTGGTACTCGGCATCCATCTTCTGCAGTACTTATGTCATGGGAGTCATGGCTACTACTACTACTATTATCATTATTATTATTACTATTATTATTATTATTATTATTATTATTATTATTATTATTATTATTATTATGAGTTCCTTCGTAGCAGAAAGTAAATTATTCAGATTATATCAGTCACCCACTCACAGACACCCTCATCTGCAATCAGATCCACAAGGCATTTCAGAATCTACACGTAAGCAAACGTGTCCATCCTGTGTAATTCGTTCCATTCTCTGGTTTCAGCCCTCGATCTCAAGATGATTACCATCTTCGCATTGCTGGGTGTTATTGCAGCCATGTTCGCAATAATGATAGTAATAATAATCTGCTGTGCTAAGAGACGGCCTTCCCCCACCATCCAGGGAGAGGTGGGACCTACCCCTTCCGCGCCCCAGGACGACACGAATCACCAAGGAAAGCAACGGGAATCTGCTGTGTACGATTACGTCGAAACAGGGACATTCGTGAACGCGCTGATGACCAGGCACGACAGTGAGAATAGTTTGTACCAAGAGTCGAAATTTTAGGCTGAAATGAACATAAAGTGGCACAAGTCATTTCACTGGCATCTACTACTGTCGCCTGTTACCACTTGAGCTGCAGTATGTAATGTCCTAAAAAATATTTGCATTGGGTTGTGGTTAATTTATAGAATAATCTTGCAGTTAATTTGCAAAATAGCTTTGTTGTTAATGTATAAAATAATTCTGTAGTTAATGTTCAAAATAGCCATATATTTAATGTAAAAAATAGTTTGCTAGTTAATGTTCAAAATAGTTTTGTAGTTAATGTATAAAACAGTTTTGATAGTTAATTTACAAAATAGTTTTGTTGTTAATGTTCAAAATAGTTTCGTAGTTAGTTTACAAAATATTTTTGTAGTTAATGTATGAAATAGTTTTGGTAGTTAATTTACAAAATAGTTGTGTTGTTAATGTACAAAACAGTTTTGTTCTTAATGTACAAAATAGTTTGGTTCTTAATGTATAAAATAGTTTTGTAGTTAATTCACAAAATAGTTTTGTTGTTAACGTATAAAGATAGTTTTGTATTTAATGAGCAAAGCTTGTTTTGAAGTTCATTTACCAAATAGATTTGTAGTTAATGTTCAAAATTGTTTTGTGGTTAATGTATAAAATAGTTTTGTAATTAATGTGCAAAATAGTCTTTTAGTTATGTTGAAAATAGTTTTGTTGTTAGTGTATAAAATAGCTTTGTAGTTAATTTACAAAACAGTTTTGTTAATGTACAAAATAGTTTTGCAGTTAATGTTCAAAATATTTTCGTAGTTAATGTATAAATTAGTTTGGCAGTTAATTTACAAAATAGTTTTGTTGATAAAGCATAATGTGCAAAGCTTGTTTTGAAGTTCATGCACCAATTAGATTCGTAGTTAATGTTCAAAATTATTTTGTGGTTAATGTATAAAATAGTTTTGTAATTAATGAGCAAAATAGTCTTGTAGTTATGTTCAAACTAGCTTTCTTGTTAATGTTCAAAATAGTTTTCTCGGTAATGTTCAAAATAGTTTTCTTGTTAGTGTATACAATAACTTTGTAGTTGATTTGCAAAACAGTTTTGTTAATGTACAAAATAGTTTTGCTGTAAATGTTCAAAACAGTTTCGTAGTTAATGTATAAAATAGTTTTGTAGTTAATTTACAGAATAGTTTTGTTGATAAAGTATAAAAATAGCATTGTATTTAATGTGCAAAGCTTGTTTTGAAGTTCATGCACAAAATAAATTTGTAGTTAATGTTCAAAATTATTTTGTGGTTAATGTATAAAATAGTTTTGTAATTAATGTGCAAAGTAGTCTTGTAGTTATGTACAAAAGAGTTTTGGCAGTTAATGTTTAAAATAGTTTTGTAGTTAATATAAAAAAACCATTTTGTATTTAATGTGCAAAATAGTTTTGTATATATTCAAGTACTTGAAGTGTAACTAGGACACTGAAAGTATATGAACACCTGAAATATATATTTATGAAATATTCATAGAAAATTAGAGTAATGCTGATTGTAATATTAAAATTATGTTTGTGGATGTTAATGCTAATTATAATATTAAAATTATGCTTTTTGAATGTTAATACGAATGAGAAGAAGCCACAAGAGCAAACAAGAAAAATCCGCTAACATCCATATGTAACAAACCTAAAAACCCATCAATTTACAAAGCCTCTAAAGAAAAAAAAAACACTGGCTACATATGGGATGGAGGAAAGAAAATAGAGGTAAACAGAAATAAATCAGACGGAAAGTTCAGTCAGAAGATGAGTTAGCTCAAACAAGACATGATCCGACCTCCTCCAGCTTACTCGCTGCACATGCTAAAATCTACGGTCGAATAAAGCGTTGTTTCAATAACGAAAATGGAAATAAATACGCCATGTTGTATTAGACATTATTGTTCTGTACTGTTTAACATGCACATTATTTATTATAGATGAATAATTATCACATCGAACCGTGATTCATTTATATATCATTCGAGCTACAAATGTCCTTTAATATCTAAATTGGCTGAATTGATAGCGTCACTGTCTGTCCCTGATTTCGTTCCCGTCCACTTGGTCGGTGGTTCGATCCCATGTGGGGACTAAATTATTATCAACTAAAAAATTCCCCTTCGGTACATATATGAAAATATATCAATTCCGAGGTAGAGCGAATTTAGAAATTAAAGGACATTTGTAGCTCGAATGATATATATACATATATATATATATATATATATATATATATATATATATATATATATATATATATATATATATATGAAAAAATATATGAGTGATGTGGCTCCTGGTGCCAAGAATCTCCCGGGTAAATGTGGCTGCGGGGGGAGGGGGTACGGGTGGGGGTTGGGGGGGGTTTGCTGGGGAGAATTCTCCTGGCGCCAGAAAGTCTTCCCATAAGGGGTGAGTCAGAGGAATTTCTTCCTCTTTTTTTATTTTTTTTATTTTATTTATTTATTTTTTTTTTTTTGCAATTGGAAAAACCTATTTTTTCTCCTATGAATTGTTATGTCGACGAATCAATTTTCTTTATTTATTTAGAGACACTCATAGAGAATATTATTCAAATCAAAGAGAGGGTTTAAGATCTCTGCATTATATACGAATATAATGACTGTGAGTTCTCAACTATATAGTAGATGGTGATGATGAATAATTGCATTATACAGGAATATATTAAATTTGAGTTTTATAACTATATCGGTGAAGGTTAATGAACTCTTACTGATATTGTTTTAGAGGTGCACAATATTTTTTTTTTCAATCTTCATCAGCTCTCTCTCTCTCTCTCTCTCTCTCTCTCTCTCTCTCTCAATTGTGAAAATACCATTAATCCATTTATGACCTCTTCGTGATGTTGCTACAGTCTCTCTCTCTCTCTCTCTCTCTCTCTCTCTCTCTCTCTCCAGGTAGTAGCCATCTTGCTTGGTGAGACGTACCCGCGTGAAGTCACAATAATCAACAGATATCACAAGTTTAACATACGACTAGAATTTGAGAAATATCTAGAAGTGTTCGTGAACTATCGGTGATAAGATTAGTGTGAAAATAGTAGGATAAAGCGTCTTCTAAGTTAGTGTATCAAGTGTAATACTATAAATCAGAACAAGATGGCAGTAAGTTCCAACTGCGGGAAAAGGTGGCGTAATTTGGCGTGTCTAGCAGATTCGCAATACGATGAGGTAGCAGGAAGGGAACTGGCATTTCTCATCTATGAAATCAGCAACAGTCCTAACCAAAAAGATACAAAAGCATTCATAGATATATTAGAAGGATATAATCCTTCAAACTGGAACAAATCTAATGAAAACATCTTGAAAATAATTGAAGAAGTTCCAAATAAAATCCAAGTGGTCAAGAGACTCATAAAGAAAATATACATAAACCAACATATTCCGACAAAGAAAAAATGAATAAGGTGAATCTTGTGAATATACTAATTGATGCATTAGGAAAAAGAATGCCAAAAGCATGCAAACTGTGTAAGGTTTGGTATAGCATAGTCAATCCACAAAACCTAATCAGAAAATGTGCTGCATGCAACATTCCGACCCATCCACAGTGTGCTGAGGTAATACAAGATTTGAGAAAAGATACAAGAATTTTTTGTTCAACATGTCTATCATGGATAGACAATGTTATTAAATCAAGATTGAATGTACAAATAGTTGAGGATGAAGAAGAAGAGAAGAGGAAGAAGAAGAAGAAAAAGAAGAAGAGGAAAACGGAAGAGAAGTAAACAAAAATGAAATGACAGAAAAAAATAAGGAAAACAAAGAACAAGATAAAAGTATGGATGCAGAGATACTCATTGATACTACATATGAGGCAATAAAGCAGCATACCTACGAAGAAATAAATTACGATATGACAACAGAAAAGCAAATCCCGAAGAGGCTCTACCCAGATCTATACAATGACGGGAAAGAGGAAAAAATAGACAAGAAAGACAAAATCTGCAACCTTTTGAAAAGAGGGAATTGCAGATGTGGAGAAAGATTGTTACTACAAACATCCTAAGATATGGTCAAACTATGAAATATATGGTAAATGTGCATACTTAGATGGATATGGGGATGATTGCAGAGATCTGCATCCAAAAATATGTAAAAACCTAAAAGAAGGAAAAGGATGTAAGTTCGACAAAAAATGCAAATATATGCACCCTGTAGCCATGAATCATAATCAAATAAATAACCAACCAAGTAATAAAATCCAAAATAAGAAAGAAACAAATAAAGAGAGAAATCAAGAATATCAGGTAAAAGAGAAAAGCAAACCACCAATGAGATATGCAGAGGTGTCAGCAAAGAATTTCAAAGCATCAGCTCCGAAATTCTACTCAAGAGATAATAACTGTATTTATTATGCAAGAGGATATTGCAGAAACGGAGAAAATTGCAGATTCAGACACAAAATGAATAATTATGATGAAGGAAGATCAAATATTATGGAAAAGTTGGATTTTTTAATGTCAGAATTTCTGGAAATGAAAAAAAGAACAACATACCAGAACAGGAAGAGACATGGGAAAATCCTTATTACTATCAGTATTAAATGAAGGAGACACGCAAACCATCATAGTGATGAATGCGCAGGGTTTAGTTACGAGTAACTCAAAAAGAAAAATAGAGTACTTAGAAGAACTAACCCAAAATGAAAAGAAAATAGATATAATGAATATAAGTGAAACCTGGTATTCCCAAGAGACTGGGAATGATGATAAAATAAAAGGGTTCCAAACTTATAGATCAGATAGAAAAAATAGGAATCAAGGGGGAACCGCAATATATGGGAAAGACAAAAAACAAGGAAAAATATATGAGAAATATAGTAACTCAGAATGTGAACTAATAGCGGTAGAATTTGAATCTGAAAAATTGATGAACATAGTAATATATAGACCTCCTAATACTAAAGAGTTTGACTTAATAATTGAAAAATTTGGATGATATATGTAGAAATCACAAGGACTGGACTATTCTCCTATCTGGTGACTTCAACTTTCCTTTCGTAGAATGGAAAGAACGAATAGGAGATTGTGGTTGTACTTATACATATAAAAAAAGAGAGTAATAGTAGTGCAGAAGATAAGAGGCAATTTGAAAAGCTATTAGATATGCTACTAGAATACAACATTCAACAAATAAATCACCTGCCAACAAGAAAGGAAAATACTTTAGACCTAGTATTTGTGAACGAGATGAATTATGTTAAAGAAATAATAGTTTATAATGCGAGTATTTCAGACCATAATGTCATAGAATTAACAGTTCATTCCAAAGCAAGTGAAAATAGAGATAAGCAAGAAATGAAAAAGTGGGAAGGATATGGAAAATACAACTTCTACAGTAAAAATATAAAATGGTCAGAAATTAATGAAGAATTAAACAAAGATTGGGATAACATTTTCGTAAGTGATGACATAAGGGTAAATACGGAGATATTATATAAAATATTGGAGATAATAGTGGAAAAATATATACCGAAGAAGAAAAGTAAACATCATTCATGCATACCAAGAGACAGAAGAATCTTGTTCCAGAAAATCAGAAAGTGGAAAAAAGGTCTTGCAAAAGAAAAAAATGCATGGAAAGTTATAGAACTAAAAAGTAAGATAGAAAATGCAGAAAAAAAGATTATACAATCAAAAGAAAATGAAAAACGGGACTTGGAAGAAAAAACCCTATTAAATATCAAGCAAAACCCCAAACTATTATACTCATATGCGAAGAAGATGAATAAAAGAAGAATAGAAATAGGCCCTCTGAGAATTGAAGGGAGATTAACGAATGAAAAAAAGGAAATTTGCAACATACTGGCAGAACGATATAAGAGAGAATTCACCCCTAGAATAGATAATGAAGATAATGATATAGAAGTAAGGGATGAAAATAGTGAATATTTAGCTGACATAGATATTAATGAAGCTGATATTGTGCAGGCTATTAATGAAATTAAAAATGGAGCTGCTGCAGGGCCTGATGGAATTCCTGCTATTTTGTTAAAGAAAGTAGTTCATTCTATCGCAAAGCCACTTGCAATATTATTAAGACAAAGTGTAGATACAGGCAAGATATATGATGAGCACAAATTAGCGTATATTACCCCTACTTTCAAAAGTGGATCAAGACTAGAGGCAAGTAATTATAGGCCTGTGAGTCTAACATCACATATAATGAAAGTGTATGAAAGGGTAATGAAGAAAAATATTATGAAACATTAATAAAAAATAATTTGTTTAATAAAGGACAACATGGTTTCGTACCCGGAAAAAGTACACAAACCCAACTGTTAGTCCACCGTGAAAACATATTCAAAAATATGAAAAGCGGAAATGAAACAGATGTGGTTTATTTAGACTTTGCAAAAGCTTTTGATAAAGTAGACCTTAATATATTAGCGAAGAAAATTAGAAAACACAATATCGTGGATAAAGTAGGAAGATGGTTAAAAGAATTTTTACACAACAGAAAACAGATAGTTATTGCAAACGACGAGAAATCGGATGAAGCCAAGGTAATATCCGGTGTGCCGCAAGGTACGGTGTTAGCTGCAATACTGTTTGTTATTATGATTGAAGACATAGACAATAATGTTAAGGATTCGGTAGTGAGTAGTTTCGCAGATGACACAAGAATAAGTAGAGAAATTACTTGTGATGAAGATAGGAAACGCTCTACAAAGAGACCTTAACAAAGTATATGATTGGGCAGAGGTAAATAGGATGGTATTTAACTCTGATAAATTTGAATCAATAAATTATGGAGACAGAGAAAGAAAGCTATATGCATATAAGGGACCTAATAATGAGACCATCACAAATAAGGAAGCAGTTAAAGACCTTGGTGTGATGATGAATAGGAACATGTTATGCAATGATCAAATAGCAACTCTGTTGGCAAAATGTAAAGCAAAAATGGGAATGTTGTTACGGCACTTCAAAACAAGAAAAGCTGAACACATGATTATGCTTTATAAAACATATGTTCGTAGTCCACTTGAATATTGCAATATGATATGGTACCCACACTATCAAAAGGATATTGCACAAATAGAGAGTGTACAAAGGTCCTTTACAGCTAGAATAGAAGAAGTTAAGGACCTAGACTACTGGGAAAGACTACAATTCTTAAAATTTATATAGTCTGGAAAGGAGAAGAGAACGCTACATGATAATTCAGGCATGGAAACAGATAGAAGGAATAGCAGAAAATATCATGGAACTAAAAATATCAGAAAGAGCAAGCAGAGGTAGATTAATAGTGCCCAAAAATATACCAGGAAAAATAAGGAAAGCACACAGGACATTAATCCACTACGCACCAGCATCGATAATGCAGCGTCTATTCAATGCGTTGCCAGCTCATCTGAGGAATATATCAGGAGTGAGCGTAGATGTGTTTAAGAATAAGCTCGACAAATATCTAAACTGCATCCCAGACCATCCAAGATTGGAAGATGCAAAATATACCGGAAGATGTACTAGCAACTCTCTGGTAGACATTAGAGGTGCCTCACACTGAGGGACCTGGGGCAACCCGAACAAGATGTAAGGTCTGTAAGGTAAGGTAAGGTCTCTCTCTCTCTCTCTCTCTCTCTCTCTCTCTTTTAATATGAAAATATAGTACCATTAATCAATCTATGATCTTTTTGTGGTGACACTGCTACAGTCTCTCTCTCTCTCTCTCTCCCTCCTTAGTCTTTTATGAACACCCTAAAATATTCCGATATCTGTATGGGTCCTGATTAAAACATGTGAGAAAGGAAGGGAAAGAGTTGCTATTAAAACAAGACTTCTTTTATATTGATTTATTTTTCAATTTATTTTTAATTCGAATGAACTAAGAGAGAGAGAGAGAGAGAGAGAGAGAGAGAGAGAGAGAGAGAGAGAGAGAGCTTAAATTACGCTTCTGATATTAAACGAGAACTGGAGATTAAACAACGACATTATCTTAAATCTTCTTGTCATTTTTTTTTTTTTTTTTAACTCTTTGATTAACAGAAAGGGTGACAGCATCACTTCCTGTGGGAATCTTTTTAACTGGACCAATGGCTGATGGAGAAAGAATCCATATTTATTGTTCCTGTGATTATGTATATATATATATATATATATATATATATATATATATATATATATATATATGCTTAAAAAATCACAGTAGATGCAGTGACTTCATTAAATAATCGAATACACAGGAAAATGATAGTCAGAAATCGAAGCGCTTTCGTCTTTACTAAGACATTGTCAAGGAACAATGTCTTAGTAAAGACGAAAGCGCTTGGATTCCTGACTATTCATTTTCCTGTGGTATTCGATTATATAAATATATATATATATATAATTATATTTATATATATATTATATATATATATATCTATATATATATATATATTTCTATATATATATATAATAGATATATATACATATATATATTGATTATTCTTGGCTAATACGCTACGTATTTACAGTTCAATTAAACTTTTACTTTTAATAAATTTAACTCGAAATAATATTACTGAAGAAATTAATTTTCAAGTTTTAATAGTCTTGGCTACTTATATATGAAGAGGTTTATATGTATACACGTTATCAAAGTTCAGTTTAACGCCACGTATCTTTTCGTCATTGTTAGTTTTCTGCAAAAGCCAACTATTAAGATGACTACTTGTCCGTCTGTCAGCCCTCAGATCTTAAATACTACTGAGGCCAGAGAGCTGCAAATTGATACGTTGATCATCCACCCTCCAATCATCAAACATACCAAATTGCAGCCTTCTAGCTTTACTAGTTTTGATCTTATTTAAAGTTTTATAGTTAGCCATGATCGCGGGTCCTAACAACACAGGCCGCCGCCGGGGCGTGGCTAAAAATTTCATGGGCCGTGGGCTGAGAGTTTCATATAGCATTATACGCTATATAGTTAGCCATGATCGTGGGTCCAGACAACACGGTCCACCACCGGGGCGTGGCTGAAAGTTTCATGGGCCGTGGCTGAAATTTTCATGGGCCGTGGCTGAATGTGTCATGGGCCGTGGCTGAAAGTTTCATGAGCCGTGGCTGAACTGAACGTGGCATGGGCCGCAGCTGAGAGTTTCATATAGCGTTATACGCTATACAGAAAACTCGAGTGTGATGCAATTTTTACTTCTTTTACTTTTATTTTCGTTGGTGGCGATGAATCACACACACAAAAATATAAATAAATAAATAAATAAACAGGAGCAGACCGTAACGACGACCAACGGATGTTGTGTTGCCGTCCATCCTGTTTTGCCAACTTCGAGGATGACCTTTTGAGGGCCAGATGTGGACCTCGAGGAATCACTTCACGTAGAGGGATCCGCGGGCGTCCCACCTCAAGTTTTCCAGTGCGTTACTGAGTTACCGAGTCACTGAATTCACCCCACCACCTATACCCCAAAAATTACAGTTACTGAACCTCACTTGGTGGTTGTTTGCGACGAAATATCTTTCCGCCCATCTCCCAGCCAGCCCACTCTTTTCCGTGGATCGTGAAAGGCACGGGCAGGATGATGGTGCTGCCTAGCGTCAGAGAAAGTGTGCTTTCTACTTTCTTCTTTTCGTGGTTCCTCTGGTGGGAAGTAGATGCTCGTACTCCGAAAGGTTAGTACAAAAGAATTTACACTAATCACTAAATTTCTACCAGTTCATCTAGTACGTATACGAAGACAGGAACATTATTGGAACCCATACAATTCGTGGCGTCACAGATGTTCCGTAATCTTTTCCAACTCACTTTGCCAGAAAGGTGTTCAATTTTTTTTCGTGTGAAAACACTTTTAAGCAACTGGAATAGGGCTAAATTGTAAACGGGGAGTAGGCCTAGCAACACATCAACACATCAACACGTCAGTTGATATTAATATAAACTGGAATTTTTTTCCTCTCTCTCTCTCTCTCTCTCTCTCTCTCTCTCTCTCTCTCTCTTTTGTGGTTATTGCAAAGATGCATTTTTAGCAGTTTCTACGTGTTTTCCCTATGTGTATTTCTTAATTTATCAACATTTGGTGTGTACTAATATACATTTCTTGATATTCATTTTTTTTAAACGAATCACCCCTGATTAACCATAGAAACGGTCGAATAGAAAAAATCTAGAATGAGGTGAAACATAAAATAGCAAAATGAAAATGAATTAAAACACTATTTTCATTTTTGTGAGCAAAGCTGCCTTATTTCTAACCCTTGCAAAATGAATTCGTGTTGTCTATCGGTGTAGTATCAATAAGAAAATAGACTATAATAATTCTATGATGTTATCTTCATTGTATATGCATTTGATTTCGAGAGAAATTGGGTTTCAGCCCCAGTCTCGCATTGATAAGAAAAATAGACTATAATGATTCTATGATGTTATTTTAATTGTGTAATCATTTGATTTCATGAGAACATCGTTTCAGTCCCCAATCTCGCATCGATAGAAATCAAAGACTGCGTAACTTTATTTTAATTGCATAATTATCTGATCCCTTGAGTTTTACATTTTTATTTAGGCAACTCGATGACCTAATCCTTCATCTGCCTTACAAACAGATTGCGAAATGGTGAACCTCAGGTCACTGGACGACCCATTATCCCTGACTTTGAAGGACACTATTCTCTTGAGCATCTTCCCTGGCGCGAACAAATGGGACGCCTCTGCCCAGGTCACGGATTCGACGGGCGCCCAGTGCCATCTCGTCCTGCGACGGGACGAGAACGAAAGGTTGGAGGGTATCAAATGTCCCGGTGTCAACGGCGTCACCATCTGGAAGAACAATCAGATCAGTGGCACCTGGATGGACTACTTCGTAGACGTGGAGAGATGCTTCGGCGGAGAGAACCTATGCGCTTCTCAGATGAGGGTCACTTTGGGGCAACAGTTACCGCTTGGGTTCTATAATCCCTTGTGGAAGGGGATGCCCTTAGAACCGCCCCTCACCCTGACTTGGAAAAACAGGACCCAGGTAGATCTGGTTGTCGGCTGTGACCGTGCAGGTAAGTCAGTTTACGGTTTTTTTTTTTTGTGTGTTTTTTTTTTACTGAATCACAGTGGGTGGAATTCCCACTTCAGTTTTGATCATTGTTTTATAGTGAATCAATATAGTAACCTCTTGGCATCACTATCTTTTTAATTATTGTATGGGAATTGACGTTCGAACTAAAGTATTATTATTATTATTATTATTATTATTATTATTATTATTATTATTATTAGATTATTATTATTATTATTATTATTATTATTATTATTGCCGCTTTTGTTTGTTAAAGTATTATTATTATTATTATTATTATTGTTATTATTATTATTATTATTATTATTATTATTATTATTATTATTATTATTATTATTATTATTATTATTATTATTATTATTATTCCTTTTATGCAGTTTGCGTGCCGAATTCGACAACTCTCGTGGGCCCAATCAACTCCCGCAGGCGGTCCTTCTTCTTGAAGCCCGGAGACGCCCTTCGAGGATTTTCGTTGCTGCTGAAGCCTTTGGTGGCCGAGTCCTACGACGTAGTTTACGTCAACCTGACGGGCGTGGCCCTCTCCGAAGGGAATTGGGTTCAGGTCCTGCTTGAGGACACCGCGCCTTTCAAAAAGGTAGATTTAGAAGTATGTCTTCATTTCTTGTGTGTTTGTTGATGAGAGAATTAGTAGGTAATTCAGAAACGTATTTTTGTCAGTAATTTCATCAACACCAAAAGCTATATATAACCCACGTTCAGTTGTTAGTGATTTCATCAGCGTCAAACGCTATAAACCACGATCAGTTATCAGTGATTTCATCAGCGTCAAAAGCTATAAACCACTTCCAGTTGTCAACGGTTTCGTCATCATCAAACGTTAAAAACCACTTGCCAGTGATTTCATCAATACCAAAAGATATAAACCACGTTCAGTTGTTAGTGATTTCATCAATACCAAAAGCTAAAACTCACGATCAGTTATCAACGATTTCATCACCATCTAAAGTTAAAGACCACTTGCCAGTGATTTCATCAATGCCAAAAGCTATAAACCATGTTCAGTTGTCAACGATTTCATCAACATTAAAAGCTAAAAACCACGATCAGTTATTAAAGATTCCATCAACATCAAAACCTAAAAAAGCCCGATTATATTTAGATCGATGTTGGCGACAGAACTCGAATCCAAAAAAACCTGATTCATATTGTCACTTGAATCACACACAGGAAATACTTGTTTACAGAATGACACGGCTTCCTGTGGCTGTAGTCATCTTACAATTAGATTGTTCTTATCCCAACAAGATCATTTACTGTGTGAAATGCAAAGATATTCGCTGCTCAGGATCAAATTGTTTTCAAATTTTTATCCATCATACTTTTAGTTAAGGGGCAACCGTAGCTACCCATTTGGGTATTTTTTCTGCAACATGAGAAACGTGTGGAAATTCATTCGCCTCTTTATATAATAAATCGCAAAAAACATTACTTTAAACAACAATTTTTCATAGATATCTGCTAGAATGTTAACAATCGCCATTCGCTGCGTTTTTCTATAATTTTTTTTCAAAAATAACATATGTATGCTGCAAATGCAAAAGCATTGCATAAACTGTGTTGTTCTATATTTTTGCGGGTGTATATAGATATCATAAAACAAATGCATGGCAAATATATCTAGGGTAACGTACACTAGACCAAACTGATGATATGATATCACGTGACTTCACTTGTATATTTATACGGATATCATGTGATTTTTACGTTTGTTGCTTTCAAACTAATTTCTCTGAATTCTCACATAACAGTAATCAAAAGCTAAGTTGACATGAATTGATAGCTTAATAATAATAATAACAGAATCAACCATCTGATGTTCATGGACGACATCAAGCTGTATGGTAAGAGCATCAAGGAAATAGATACCCTAATCCAGACTGTAAGGATTGTATCTGGGGACATCAGGATGGAGTTTGGAATAGAAAAATGTGCCTTAGTCAACATACAAAAAGGCAAAGTAACGAGAACTGAAGGATAAAGCTGCCAGATGGGAGCAACATCAAACACATAGATGAGACAGGATACAAATACCTGGGAATAATGGAAGGAGGGGATATAAAACACCAAGAGATGAAGGACACGATCAGGAAAGAATATATGCAGAGACTCAAGGCGATACTCAAGTCAAAACTCAACGCCGGAAATATGATAAACACATGGGCAGTGCCAGTAATCAGATACAGCGCAGGAATAGTCGAATGGACAAAGGCAGAACTCCGCAGCATATATCAGAAAACCAGGAAACAAATGACAATACACAAAGCACTACACCCAAGAGCAAATACGGACAGACTATACATAACACGAAAGGAAGGAGGCAGAGGACTACTAAGTATAGAGGACTGCGTCAACACCGAGAACAGAGCACTGGGGCAATATCTGAAAACCAGTGAAGACGAGTGGCTAAAGAGTGCATGGGAAGAAGGACTAATAAAAGTAGACGAAGACCCAGAAATATTTAGAGACAGGAGAATGACAGACAGAACAGAGGACTGGCACAACAAACCAATGCACGGACAATACATGAGACAGACTAAAGAACTAGCTAGCGATGACACATGGCAATGGTTACAGAGGGGAGAGCTAAAGAAGGAAACTGAAGGAATGATAACAGCGGCACAAGATCAGGCCCTAAGAACCAGATATGTTCAAAGAACGATAGACGGAAATAACATCTCTCCCATATGTAGGAAGTGCAATACGAAAAATGAAACCATAAACCACATAGCAAGCGAATGCCCGGCACTTGCACAGAGCCAGTAAAAAAAGAGGCATGATTCAGTGGCAAAAGCCCTCCACTGGAGCCTGTGCAAGAAACATCAGCTACCTTGCAGTAATAAGTGGTACGAGCACCAACCTGAGGGAGTGATAGAAAACGATCAGGCAAAGATCCTCTGGGACTATGGTATTAGGACGGATAGGGTGATACGTGCAAACAGACCAGACGTGACGTTGATTGACAAAGTCAAGAAGAAAGTATCACTCATTGATGTCGCAATACCATGGGACACCAGAGTTGAAGAGAAAGAGAGGGAAAAAATGGATAAGTATCAAGATCTGAAAATAGAAATAAGAAGGATATGGGATATGCCAGTGGAAATCGTACCCATAATCATAGGAGCACTAGGCACGATCCCAAGATCCCTGAAAAGGAATCTAGAAAAACTAGAGGCTGAAGTAGCTCCGGGCCTCATGCAGAAGAGTGTGATCCTAGAAATGGCACACATAGTAAGAAAAGTGATGGACTCCTAAGGAGGCAGGATGCAACCCGGAACCCCACACTATAAATACCACCCGGTCGAATTGGAGGACTGTGATAGAGCAAAAAAAAAAAAATAAATAAATAAATAAATAATAATAATAATAATAATAATAATAATAATATAATAATAATAACTGAGAGACGATGCCACAGAAGACGACAGGGAGGATGAGGTATCAAACAACGACACACGAAGAAACACCGACGAAGTAACAGAGAGGACGGAATGGGTAGAAAAGATTAGACAATGGATGGAGCCAGATACAGAGAGAACAAAGATCCCCTCCATGAAAGCCTACAACACCAAGAAATTAAGGGAGAAAACAAGTGAGGTCAATGAAATAATGGGCATAATACACACCACCAGTATCACAGAAACAAATAACTTGACATATGCAGGAGCAAGATTAGTAGCAGAACTGATGGGAATTCGAACACCAACACCACCAGCACAACCAACCCAACAGAAACCAAAACACCAACCTCCTTGGAAAAGGCGCCTGGAAAAGCAAATCATGGTGATGAGATCTGACTTGAGTAAACTGAAAGAGATGGCAGAAAAAAGGCTAAGAAGCAAAAAAAACAAGGGAGGAACTCAACGAGAAATACAAAGTACAAGAGAGGGGACTAAACAACACAATAGAAGATGTAAAACAGAGGCTTAAGGCCAAAGCACATAAGATCCAACGGTACATGAACATGAACAGGAATAAGGGATACCAACAGAACAAACTATTCGGAACCAACCAGAAAAGACTATACAGCCAACTAAGAGGGGAAGACAACCACCAAGAAATTCCTGAAGCCGAACCAAGTAAGAGACTCTGGGAAAACATATGGAGCAATCCGGTATCACACAACAAACATGCAACATGGCTCCAGGAAGTCAAGGAAGAAGAAACAGGGAGAATAAAACAAAAGATTCACAGAGATCACGACAGACACAGTCAGACACCAACTAAAGAAAATGCCAAACTGGAAAGCCCCAGGTCCCGATGAAGTCCATGGATACTGGCTCAAAAACTTCAAGGCCCTACACCCACGAATAGCAGAACAACTCCAGCATTGTATCTCAAATCACCAAGCACCCAAATGGATGACCACAGGAAGAACATCCTTAGTACAAAAAGACAAGAGTAAGGGAAATATAGCCAGTAACTACAGGCCTATTACCTGCCTACCAATAATGTGGAAGTTACTAACAGGTATCATCAGTGAAAGGCTATACAACTACCTAGAGGAGACAAACACCATCCCCACCAACAGAAAGGCTGCAGAAGGAAGTGTAGGGGCACAAAAGACCAGCTCCTGATAGACAAAATGGTAATGAAGAACAGTAGGAGAAGGAAAACCAACCTAAGCATGGCATGGATAGACTATAAGAAAGCCTTCGACATGATACCACACACACGGCTAATAGAATGCCTGAAAACAAAATATATGGGGCAGAGGAAAATACCATCAGCTTCCTCAAAATACAATGCGCAACTGGAATACAATACTTACAAGCTCTGGAATAAGACTAGCAGAGGTTAATATCAGGAGAGGGATCTTCCAGGGCGACTCACTGTCCCCACTACTCTTCGTAGTAGCCATGATTCCCTTGACAAAAGTACTACAGAAGATGGATGCCGGGTACCAACTCAAGAAAAGAGGCAACAGAATCAACCATCTGATGTTCATGGACGACATCAAGCTGTATGGTAAGAGCATCAAGGAAATAGATACCCTAATCCAGACTGTAGGATTGTATCTGGGGACATCAGGATGGAGTTTGGAATAGAAAAATGCGCCTTAGTCAACATACAAAAGGCAAAGTAACGAGAACTGAAGGGGATAAAAGCTACCAGATGGGAGCAAACATCAAACACATAGATGAGACAGGATACAAATACCTGGGAATAATGGAAGGAGGAGATATAAAACACCAAGAGATGAAGGACACGATCAGGAAAGAATATATGCAGAGACTCAAGGCGATACTCAAGTCAAAACTCAACGCCGGAAATATGATCAAAGCCATAACACTGGGCAGTGCCAGTAATCAGATACAGCGCAGGAATAGTGGAATGGACGAAGGCAGAACTCCGCACCATAGATCAGAAAACCAGGAAACATATGACAATACACAAAGCACTACACCCAAGAGCAAATACGGACAGACTATACATAACACGAAAGGAAGGAGGGAGAGGACTACTCAGTATAGAGGACTGCCGTCTCAACATCGAAAACAGAGCACTGGGGCAATATCTGAAAACCAGTGAAGACGAGTGGCTAAAGAGTGCATGGGAAGAAGGACCTAATAAAACAAAAGCAGACGAAGACCCAGAAACTATACAGAGACAGGAGAAAAGACAGAAAGAACAGAGGACTGGCACAACAAACCAATGCACGGACATACATGAGACAGACTAAAGAACTAGCTAGCGATGACAATTGGCAATGGCTACAGAGGGGAGAGCTAAAGAAGGAAACTGAAGGAATGATAACAGCGGCACAAGATCAGGCCCTAAGAACCAGATATGTTCAAAGTACGATAGACGGAAATAACATCTCTCCCATATGTAGGAAGTGCAATACGAAAAGTGAAACCATAAACCACATAGCAAGTGAATGCCCGGCACTTGCACAGAACCACAGTACACAAAAAGAGGCATGATTCAGTAGCAAAAGCCCTCCACTGGAGCCTGTGCAAGAAACATCAGCTACCTTGCAGTAATAAGTGGTACGAGCACCAACCTGAAGGAGTGATAGAAAACGATCAGGCAAAGATCCTCTGGGACTATGGTATCAGAACGGATAGGGTGATACGTGCAAACAGACCAGACGTGACGTTGATTGACAAGGTCAAGAAGAAAGTATCAACTCATTTGATGTCGCAATACCATGGGACACCAGAGTTGAAGAGAAAGAGAGGGAAAAATTGGATAAGTATCAAGATCTGAAAATAGAAATAAGAAGGATATGGGATATGCCAGTGGAAATCGTACCCATAATCATAGGAGCACTAGGCCACGATCCCAAGATCCCTGAAAAGGAATCTAGAAAAACTAGAGGCTGAAGTGCGTCCGGGCCTCATGCAGAAGAGTGTGATCCTAGAAACGGCCACATAGTAAGAAGAGTGATGGACTCCTAAGGAGGCAGGATGCACCCGGAACCCCACACTATAAATACCACCCAGTCGAATTGGAGGACTGTGATAGAGCAAAAAAAAAAAAAAAAAAAAAATAATAATAATAATAATAATAATAATAATAATAAAAATAATAATAATAATATTAGGAAGGAGGCCTTCTCTTTGGGCAGTAGCATTGAATACAATAGCTGTTTCAACGGCATTTAATTTATATAGAATCTTCTCAATTCTTCTTATGATCTTCTTCTCGTCAGCATGTAGCTGGTGTATTAAGTTTCCTAAGGACATGTAAAGATTTTCATTTGTCTTAGGTTTATTCCTCTAACGTGTCGACAGCGCACAGGCAGTCATCTATGAGAGTATACAGTAAAGTGAATTAAGATACGTTTTACAAGTATTTATAACATGCAAGGTCGTGTACAATCGGTGGGCGGGTCGATGAGCAGGGATTTTAATTGGCCGTTGGATGGTAACGAAATCTTTCCCTGAGGCGATGAGACCTGCGAAGTCTGGCCGGAGTTATTAGCGTGGGTTGGGTGTTGGTTGGGGTACCTACCTCTTGGGCGGCAGGTACTGCTGCATTCTGTACAGATGACACATCTTCCGCTCGTTCTCTCTCTGCTTCTTCCTCTCTTTCTCTGTCTCTCAGTTTCTTTCTTTCTCTCTCTGCAAATTCCTCTCTCTCTCCCTCTCTTTCTCGTTCGCTTATTCTTATTCTCTCTCTTTCTCTCTCTGCTTGTTCCTCTCTCTCTCTTTCTCTTTCTCTCTCTGCTTGTTCCTCTCTCTCTCTTTCTCTTTCTCTCTCTGCTTGTTCCTCTCTCTCTCTTTCTCTATCTCTCTCTCTTTCTCTCTCCCTCTCTCTCTCTGTCTCTCCCCCCCTCGATCTCTCCTCTCTCTCTCGTGCGGTATACGGAGTCGGATGGTTTCTTGTGTTATTTCTTCTTATGATGGTAGGAAGAAATTCTTTGTTTCTTTTACCGTGTTGATAGTCGCTTTTTCTCTAATATGTGTAATGCTTCAAGGTAACGTAGGCGTTTCCGGTTCAGGTGCTTGGTCAATAATTTTTATGTTCGTTATAAGTTCAGCTCTTTCTGGTCTCCTGTTATGTTGTTCCCTGTAGTGATTGAAAATGGCCCCTTCTTGAAGGTGGCAGGAAAGTCGCTTGGAGAGTCTGGTGGTGGTCATCCCGATATAAGAATGGTGGCATCCATCCACCGAGCATGTGAATTCGTAGATGACACCCCTTCTCTTCAAAGACGTTTCTGGGGGCGCTGGGTTGTTTTTAAGAAGCAGCTGGCTGGTTTTCATGTTTTTGTAATAAATTATGAGGCTAATTTTATCACTTTCTGTAGTGGGGGAGACATTTTCGCTGATTATTTTCCTTATAGCCTTTTCGTCTTCCAAATATTTGTGGTGCATATGATTTTTATAAAATATCTTTATAGCTCAACTTGGGTGTTAGTTTCGGTCGTTCTATCCTGGTGCCATTTATTTATGGAGTCCCTCGTTTGGCGTTCGACCATGCGGTTTGAGAAGTTATTGTTGATGAGGACTTGTGTAGACCTTTCGATCTCACTGGTGGTTTCTCTCCACGTGGAAC
This sequence comes from Macrobrachium nipponense, assembly GCF_015104395.2. NCBI lineage: Eukaryota > Metazoa > Arthropoda > Malacostraca > Decapoda > Palaemonidae > Macrobrachium > Macrobrachium nipponense. The sequence goes on from NC_061089.1 coordinate 68,891,838, forward strand.
AGTGTGTAAGGGCGCGGCGGAGAAGGCATCTACCGATCTTTTATACCTGTCTGGGCACTCGCTGGACCCCATTAAGGCATAGACCCGGGTTTTGTGGGTTTCTTCTTGTAAACCGTGGTGGTGTATCCCGTAGGGGTCTGCCGTACCCGAACGTCCAGGAAGGGTAGGGCACCGTCTACGCCTGCTGTTCACACGTGAAGTGGAGGACGGAGCATTCTTCGAAAGTCTTTCTTAAAGTTTCAAGGTCCTCTTCTCTGTCAACTCTTATGAAGGTGTCGTCTATGTAGCGGTAGTATTGGGGAGGGCAGGGGATCTTATTGAAAACCCTTTCTTCGACGACACTCATGTAGAAGTTGGCAAATAGGACCCCTAATGGGGATCCCATTGCCACGCCGTCAATCTGGCAATAAAGATGTCCTCTGTGGGTTGTGAAAGGTGCCTTCTTAGTGCATATTTCAAGAAGGGCTTTTAGGGCTTCCTCTGGGATGTTCAAAGCCTGTGTGTCCTCACATCTATAATAATAATAGTAATAATAATAATAATAATAATAATCATAACTGAAATTTTTTACCAATAAAATCCCATCGTTTGACCTAATTGAGATATGTCAACCTTCGGTGCGTTGCTCACCAGTTTAAGCAACAATGAGAAAGCAATAATTAGAAAAATAGAGAAGAACCTATATAAAATTAATGCAGCTGAGGCAGCAATCACTTTAATAAAACATGTTTAAAAGAAGGTTTACTTCCAGCATACAATAATAATAATATAATAATAATAATAATATAATAATAATAATAATAATAATAATAATATTAATAATATAATAATAATAGCTCCAGGACTCATGCAGAAGTGTGATCCTAGAAACGGTGCGCACATAGTAGAAAATGTGATGGACTCCTAAGGAGGCAGGATGCAACCCGGAACCCCACGCTATAAATACCACCAGTCGAATTGGAGGACTGTGATAGACCAAAAAAAAAAAAAAAATAATAATAATAATAATATCAATAATAATAATAATAATAATAATGATAATAATAATAATAATAATAATAATAATATAATAATAATAATAATAATAATAATAATAATAATACCTTTCAGATTACCGTCGATGGCCAACTAGTCCTCACCCTGGAGAAATACAAGGATCAATTTGTTTCAAATACGGATCCAATCTATCCAGCTGGACGGGAGCGGAATACTGACCTGGTGTGACCCCAGGTCGTCAGGAGGTCAGTCAGTTATGTCTCTAAGTATTCTCGCAAATGACCTCGATAGTCTTGTAACCTCGTTCGTGTTTATGTCATTCAGAGATGTATATGCATGCGTGTACTTATGTGTCTACATTTATGTATATGTATTTATTTATATATAAAAAAACAAACATTA
>NC_061089.1:68900735-68908235 GCF_015104395.2 Macrobrachium nipponense
GTATTATCCCCAGCATTGTTAGTATCAGAAACAACATCCATATTAGTATCATCACCAGTATTGTTAGTATCATTGTTACCACTATGAACTCTGATAGAACCCCCGTAATCATCTCCCAGATCACCAACGTGTGTTTTAACATTACCTTTCCCCATAACACTCGTATCACCGCAATTAATACCACCGAGCACCTCTCCTCTTTCAATAACCTCCATGTCCTCCATTCTATTCACGTCCTCATATGGTATGAGGTAATTCATTTCCCGATTGTTATCCCGTTAGCACCCGCATGGATCGAAATCTTGTGTCTTCTACAAGCAGGATGACCCAACAAGATTTTATTACCTAAGGCAATTCCTTTTATTACCAAAAAAGGTTCTGTTAACACTCTGTCACCGAGAGCAAACCCTTTTTTATTTGTAACACAACCCAGGGCGTTGTTTTAATCTATGGGCTTGCACATCACACACCGTCTCCGTAGAGGGTGCAAAGGGTAATTGGAGAACATGGATTGATACAAATTATAGTCCATTAGATTTATTGATGCCCCAGTGTCTATGAAAACCGGGATATCCACATCCCCTACTGTTCCATAGACTATGGGCTTGGGCTCTGGGGCGTCCCCCACGAGACCACAATGGCATATACCAATCACCTGTACCCTTTTTGTTGATCGGGCTTCCAAAATTTCGCCGATTACCCCTTTTGCCCTCCTGGGTTTGACCCGCCTGGGAAGTTCTCACATTATAATTACCAGAACCTTGCGGTGCAGGCGGTAAAAGGCTTTTTCTTTTTTATATATTTTTCAAGCTGTAGGTACGCTCCGAAGGGACTGGTGACCAGTTTAGAAATAGGGGGTTTCGGTTTTTATTTTGATAGGAGAAGGGGTTATTAATTATGTCACAGGCAACTCAGGGTCATTACTGCTGATTCGACAGAGAGAAGCTGTTCCTCAGACAGTCTTCTCTCCCAAGCCAAGCCAGTTGATTTCTTGAGATTACGGAATAAAGGTGTTTAAAAAGAGAGAAAAGGGGGGGGGGGGGGGGGAGAGAAAGTTTGGTTTTCGACATATTAAAGTGTTTCGCAGTTCGCGCTTGTTTGCGGTGTATGTGAATTCGGTTTACGGTCATATGAAGACGTAAGTGTAGTTTCGAGTTTTTTTTTTTTCTCTCTCTTTCTTATTTTTTTTTCTCCCTCTTTTTGTTTTGTGGATTTTCTTTAACTTTTTGTTCTTGTTCATGTTCCTTGTGTTTGTGTGTGGCGAACTTGCCTGAGTGGGATTTTGCGGCAAGTCTGGTCCCAGAGGAGGAGAGAGAGAGCGAGGAGATGACCGAGAGAGAGGAGAGAGGCGAGTTAGCTCGGAAACACCTTACGTTCTTACTTTTCCTATCCCTTTCTTATTATTATTATTTTTTTTTTTCCTTCGAATGTTTTTCTCTCTTATTGTATGTAAGTTCTGCGGCGTTTTGGCGTAAGATTTCGGGGTTAATATTTTTCGGCAAATGTTTGCTTTAGCTGAGAAACGAGATGGTTTTTTTAGCGTGGGTCAGTAATTAAATAGAGGAATTATTTATGTCACCTGAGTGGTGTTATTATTAAGATGATGGTTTATGTATAATGAGATGGTTCTGGGGGGTGTGCTTACGAAGATCAGTACTAAAACATTTTTTTTATATGAGAATCATGAGTTTCTAGCGTCCAACGAGTTCTGATTATGCTGACAATTGCCTCAGAGCACCTGACGTGTTCATGGAGTGGGTTTCTTTTTTGCTGAAGTTGCTGTAAGGAGTCCGGTTGCGACCTTCCCTTTGGAATTGATGACTCGGGGATTTGCACGGTTTTCGGAGATGCCGATTATGACATTTCACGAGAACGTGTCATATAAGGGGATTTTTTTTTCTTGTCGATAGGGTTGCTGCGCTAGCAGATTCTGTAACGGTACACATTCCTTTTTGGGAAAATATGTTGAATATATATTTTTTTTTTTCTTTCTTAAAGTCGTCCGAGATGATTAAACAACTGATGGATTTCTTTTTCTTTTCTCTTATGTGCGCTGTGTAATGGGGAGGGAAAGAAATTCACTTACTATTGTTGTATTATCTTATTTTTATTTATTTATTTATTTATTTATTTTTTCTCTTCTTTTTCTTTTCTTACGAGAGATGTTGCAATGAGGGTTAAGCTCTAAATAGCATTTATCTATTAGATAGAAGATATAATTTGTCAGGGTATGTGGGTTGGATAGAAGTGGGGTGTTCGTCATTATTATTTTTTTATGGAGGCTAGTTATATCAAACCATAAAGGGGTGTTTTACTGTTAGACTTTATGAGTTCTCTTTTGATAGTGTGTTTGTCAGATATGGGATTATTTGTGAGAATTCAGTAGGTAAGATTTTTTTGGGTTTAGCGAGGAATTTTTCTTTTTCTAATATTTGATTAGTAGATTGAATATATTAATTAGTGACGAATAAGTGGGGTAAAACAAGACTTTAGTTATTTTATGACCATGTAGACCTTTAAATACGGACACACAATGACTTTGGAGAATTCCCAACTCTACGTGAGGATGCCAAGGGAGACGACTTCGTTCTACAGTACCAGAGATTGAGTCAAGTCTACACACGAAGGGCATTTTTGTGGACTGCCTTGGCAAAGGATGAGATGTCTTCGATATAATTTCTGGGATAAACCAGGAGTCTACAGTCTTCGATGAGGCGGGTGCGAGTAGCACTTGCATAGAATAACGGGGTGGTGACCACGTTTACTTCAGTAGAAAACGTCGAATCTACAGTTTAGCGACGGGAGGGTGTTGGATACACTCACGAGGGTCGCAGACGCTGAATAATGGCGCGTGCTGAGTGTTTTCGAGTTAGGTTACGTACTCGACCTGCGTCTACAACAATTCGCTCATTCTACAGGGATCCAGCTGTTTGACAGTTCCTGCAGGATTCTTACAGACTTCTTCATGGTACTTAGTCGGCGTGTCTACAACTCGTCGATAAAGGTGTTTCACCGACACCTTCACGGAAGCCATAAGGCGGTTCGAATCCCACCTACAGTGGAGTCCATTACTGTCCCGCCACTCGAAGATAGTGGTGAAGATGAACCTTTTTTTTCGATGACCGCTATACTATACCAATAGTAATGATCATGTTAGGCGCTATACTGATCGCCATTTGTGTACTTGGAGTCCTTAAACTTTTATGCATTCGACGAAGCACAAGTGCTCCGGCAACGGAGGTGGCTCTAAGTCATGTGTACATTGATACATTGGGCATTAGTTGCCGATATGGTGTGAGACGGGAGCATTATTTTCTTTTTTGAGCCAGCCTCTGGTTTTATATATTATTGTAAAGACGCTTGTGTGTCCTAGAGCTAGGCGGGTGCTAGCATGGGGTAGCCGAGCTCCTCTTAAGAGGTGAAAAGAGGGGGAATGGCTAATAATATGTTTAAAGTGTTTTATATAATAATAAAGTCACATAGCTCTGCTTGCCTAGAGACAAGGGTGGTACACTGCAAAGTCACCGGAGAGAGAATGGTATTTGCTGAACAAGCAACTTGTCTCAGAGGTCGTTCCCCGTTTGTTGCGAGGCATGTGCATTCGTTTGTACGCGTATTACAGGCCTACTGGTTCAGGGTACTTGTGGAAGACGCATTCTTTGTGCAAAGGTAGAGAACAAGCGGTTGCCCTAAGTGTCGGGAGAAAAACGCCCATCGAAAAGGTAAGACACGTCTTTAAAAACTTAGAAAATCTGTTACCTTTTGGGAAAGAGAGAGAAGTGTGGAAATACTTTGAAAAGAGTGCGTGGGTGTCTATATAACTATTATCTTTATTACAGATGGGTCCGATTCCATGGTTGATTAGGAATGGGATTCTCTAATTGACTAATACTAGACAGTGTGACTTGTTTGGGGTTTGAGAGTGTAACCTTAGTCCGGAAGGTAGAATGTTATCTTATTGGTTTTCTTTATGGGCAGATTTGGGTATTTGTGCCATTATGACTTGTTAATCATTTTGTTCTTTGTTATAACCAATTGCTTTGGGAAATAAATGATATTTTTGTATATTTACGCAGTCTTAATAAGCCTCGTGACATCTTACAGACAGGGCACCGTTGGCAACAGGTTAAGAGTCTTTTTTCCCAGTTTGTGTAGTTTAGGGAATAAAGGGGGTGTAATAAATATCTATATATATATATATATATATATATATATATATATATATATATATATCTATATATATTAAGCTTCTAAGTCTTCATATTGCTACAAATAAAACCCCGCCCCCCCAAAAGCCATCACCATCATTCAACCAATTCCAGACTCAGCACGGCTCAAGACCGCGTCAAATCCGTTGTGATCGGGGTGCTGGTCTGCACCGTCATCCTACTCGCCGGAGCCTTCATCTACTTCTGGAACAAAGTCCCCGAAAGTCCCCGCATACGTTTCGAAGGACCCGGCACCGACCCAGCGGGCAAGCAGCCAAACTCAGGAGGTCCCACGAGTCGACCCAGAGGCACTCCACCCGCGTCACCGGTGAGCGAGGAATTCATCTACGAGTCGGAACCCAGCGGACACCTTACGAATCGATACGCGAGAACAGTTATTTGTCGATGCGCGGAGGGCAACAGCAGTCCTACGTGTCCATGCACCCAGCCTTCTCTCTACGATGACGTCGACGGTGGGAACGGGAATGGGAATGGGAACGGAAGCAAAGGGAAGAAGAAAGGGACGAGGAGGACTTGTATATTAATGTGTATTAAGGCATGTAAGGTTTGTGATGGGATGTCTTAACTGGATAAAGAAATGCCAGTAATTATTTGAGTTTAACTCTATTATTATTTTATTATTATTATTATTATTATTATTATTATTATTATTATTATTATTATTATTATTATTATTATTAGCCATAGCCATACCGCCATAAAGGTGAATCATGATTAATATACTTTGCGAAATTATCAGTGTAATTAATCAGCATACTTATATAGTTTTAACTCTATTATTATTATTATTATTATTATTATTTAGTTGATTATTATTCTTATTATTATTATTTATTCTTATTAATTCATTATTATTACTTATTATTATTATTATTATTATTATTACTTCTATATATTATTGTTATTATTTTTTATTGATTATTATTATTATTATTATTATTATTATTGGAAGAAGACCCTCTTTTAAAACAAATTCTGTTGAAGCGAATTATCATGTAATCTTTTTTTTTATTTTTTTCTTACTTTTCTTATTACTCGCTTTTCTGGCTCAGCGATACTTAGCAATAATTGTCCAATATTGATATTGGGGATAATGCTGGAAAGTGGTATTTTATTCAGAACTGGTTTATTCATAAAAGACTGGTATTATCAGAACATGGTATATGGGGAGGCATTCCCCTGGTTCAGATCAAGCAGTGGTCGTCGTCGGTGTTGGTATCATTCCATAAGAGAGGTCAATGTCAGGCCGGGGTCGTCTCTGGTATTCAGCTGGTATTACTTCTGGTATAGCTCTGGCTTATAGCGACGTTTCAACCTTCTCGTAGGTCATCTTCTTGGCTGGTTAGCAGTAGAAGTGAAGAGATGGTGTCTGCCACTATAAATATCGGCTTGCAGACACCATCTCTTTACTTCTACTGCTAACCAGCCAAGAAGATGACCTACGAGAAGGTTGAAACGTCGCGATAAGGCAGAGCCATACCAGCAGTAATACCAGATGAATACCAGAGACGACCCTGGCTTGACATTGACCTCTCTTATGGAATGATACCAACACCGACGACGACCACTGCTTGATCTGAACCAGAGGAATGCCATCCCATATACGAGTATTCTGATAATACCGGTATACTGATAATACCAGTCTTTTATGAATAAAGCCTGCTCTGAATAAAATACCAATTTCAGCATTATCCTTAATATGAACATTGGACAATTATTGCGAAGTATCGCTGAGCCAGAAAAGCGAGTAATAAGAAAAATAGAAAAGATAATATACAAGATTAATTCGCTGAATTCTGCCATTTTATTCAACAGTACTATTATTATTATTATTTTTTTTTTTTTTTTTTTTTTTTTTTTTTGCTCTATCACAGTCCTCCAATTCGACTGGGTGGTATTTATAGTGTGGGGTTCCGGGTTGCATCCTGCCTCCTTAGGAGATCCATCACTTTTCTTACTATGTGTTGCCGTTTCTAGGATCCACACTCTTTCTGCATGAAGGCCCGGAGCTACTTCAGCCTCTAGTTTTTTCCAGATTCCTTTTCAGGGATCTTGGGATCGTGCCTAGTGCTCCTATGATTATGGGTACGATTTCCACTGGCATATCCCATATCCTTCTTAGTTCTATTTTCAGATCTTGATACTTATCCATTTTTTCCCTCTCTTTCTCTTCAACTCTGGTGTCCCATGGTATTGCGACATCAATGAGTGATACTTTCTTCTTGACTTTGTCAATCAACGTCACGTCTGGTCTGTTTGCACGTATCACCCTATCCGTTCTGATACCATAGTCCCAGAGGATCTTTGCCTGATCGTTTTCTAATCACTCCCTCAGGTTGGTGCTCGTACCACTTATTACTGCAAGGTAACTGATGTTTCTTGCACATGGCTCCAGTGGAGGGCTTTTGCCAACTGAATCATGCCTCTTTTTGTACTGGTTCTGTGCAAGTGCCGGGCATTCACTTGCTATGTGGTTTATGGTTTCATTTTTCGTATTGCACTTCCTACATATGGGAGAGATGTTATTTCCGTCTATCGTACTTTGAACATATCTGGTTCTTAGGGCCTGATCTTGTGCCGCTGTTATCATTCCTTCAAGTTCCTTCTTTAGCTCTCCCCTCTGTAGCCATTGCCAATTGTCATCGCTGGCTAGTTCTTTAGTCTTTCTCATGTATTGTCCGTGCATTGGTTTGTTGTGTGCCAGTCCTCTGTTCTTTCTGTCTTTCTCCTCTCTGTATTTCTGGATCTTCGTCTACTTTTATTAGTCCTTCTTCCCATGCACTCTTTAGCCACTCGTCTTCACTGGTTTTCAGATATTGCCCAGTGCTCTGTTTTCGATGTTAACGCAGTCCTCTATACTTAGTAGTTCTCTCCCTTCCTTCCTTTCGTGTTATGTATAGTCTGTCCGTATTTGCTCTTGAGTGTAGTGCTTTGTGTATTGTCATATGTTTCCTGGTTTTCTGATCTATGCTGCGGAGTTCTGCCTTCGTCCATTCCACTATTCCTGCACTGTATCTGATTACTGGCATGCCCATGTGTTTATGGCTTTTATCATATTTCCGGCGTTGAGTTTTGACTTGAGTATCGTCTTGAGTCTCTGCATATATTCTTTCCTGATCGTGTCCTTCATCTCTTGGTGTTTTATCCCCTCCTTCCATTATTCCCAGGTATTTGTATCCTGTCTCATCTATGTTGTTGATGTTGCTCCCATCTGGTAGCTTTATCCCATCAGTTCTCGTTACTTTGCCTTTTTGTATGTTGACTAAGGCGC
>NC_061089.1:68913235-68925735 GCF_015104395.2 Macrobrachium nipponense
ACACACACAGAGGAAATTCGTAGATAACAGATAGATAGATAGATAGATAGAGAGAGAGAGAGAGAGAGAGAGAGAGAGAGAGAGAGAGAGGAAATTGATAGATAACAGATAGATAGATAGATAGAGAGAGAGAGAGAGAGAGGAAATTGATAGATAACAGATAGATAGATAGATAGAGAGAGAGAAGAGAGAGAGAGAGAGAGAGAGAGAGAGAGAGGCAATGCCAGCCAACTGTCTTTGATCCAACCCAACCAAGGATGGGAACCAATGGCATAAAAGGCTAAAGATCGGAACTGGATAGATCAAAGGGCCTACGAAATTAGGCCTAAGAAAACAGATTCAACGACTTTATAGCAAATGAGAAGTTAAATTATATTTTTAGTGAAGAGGATCAAGTATTTGATGAAGGAAGTAAAAAAATCTGTTTGCCTAATTCACTTCTTAAGGAAAAAGCTTAGCGGATTGTACTGGAAACCACATCCACCTCAGTGGGGGGTGAGGACTCCCCCCCACTCTCTCTCTCCTCTCTCTCTCAATCTCTCTCTCTCTCTCTCTCTTCCCTCTCATCGAATAAGGAGAATTACGCACACTTGTTCATCAAGAACATTTATCAAAAAAATAAATTAATGAGGGTAAAAATCATTCAATATAAAATGCCTAGTTATACTCTATAAATATATATATATATATATATATATATATTATATATATATATATATATATATATATATATATACATATATATATGTATGTATGTATGTATACGTCATATCACATTACCGCTGTCGTAGCTTTAGGATATGGGTTAAGCTTTGGTGTATTTAATGTAACCTGGACTGTATCGACATCTCTAAATCCTTTTGTTATTTAGAAAAAAATGAATCAAAACTATGTCCTGATGATATCAATATTTGTAAAGGTATTGTGTATGGTGCTATGAGTAAACCTTCTCCCCTAACCTGTACCCGTGAGATTTCTCCAGGCTTTTAAGAAAATAAAAGAAGACGAAACAGTGAAAGTTACAAAAGCAGATAAATCTAATGCAGTGGTAATAATGAATAAAAGTGACTATATAAGTAAAATAATGACATTGCTAATGATACTGATACTTATACGAAACTGTGGTCTGACCCTTCACAGACAGTGAACTCCCATTTTAATAAACAAATTAAATCCATTTTGAAGGGCTTTGACCATTTAATTAAACAGTTTACACCGCAATGCGCCTCCCTACCTTATATGTATGGTTTAGTCAAGACATATAAAATCAATAACCCTATCAGACCAATCATTAGTTCAGTGGGCTCAGTTACGTATAATTTATCTAAATGGCTTGTAAAAATTCTTACTCCTTTGGTAGGAAACATTTCTAACAATGTTGATTTTATAAACAAATTGAATAGTTTAAATTTGAATTTTGATTTTAATATGGTTAGTTTTGATGCTGTCTCTTTATTTACAAAAGTGCGTGTAGATGACTTACTTGAATATTTGGAGGAGAAATTATTGAACGTCATGGACATTCCCTTAAGTGTAGCAAACTTCATTAGTCTCATAAGGTTATGTATCAAAGATAGTAAATTTTGTTTTAATGAGGAATTTTTTGTACAAAAGTTTGGCATGGCTATGGGTAATCCCTTATCTCCTGTCCTTAGCAATATTTACATGGAATTTTTTGAGACAAAACTCTTACCAAAAATTTTGCCCCAAAAAGTTATTTGCTTTAGATATGTGGATGACTATCTTCTGTATTTGGCCAGTTCACGAAAATCTCCAGGAATTCCTTAATAATCTCAATAATTTAGTCCCTTCTATAAAATTTCCTGTAGAGGAAGAAAGAAATTGTAATTTGAATTTTCTTGATGTAACTGTCCGCCATAGAAATTATAGCAAATTTCACCTTTTCAGTCTTTCGAAAATCAAGTAAGATTGCCTCTTTTAGTTCATTACTATTCCAATCACCATCATAATGTTAAATTCTCTATTTTTTCTGGGATGTTCCCAAGGGCTTTACGTGTCTGTAGCCCGCAGTTTATTGACGCTGAAATGAAAAACTATTTATGATAATGCATTGAAACTTAAATACCCAAGGACTTTTATAGATGTGCTGGAAAAGAGCTAGAAAAACACTTTTTATTCAACTAATGACAAACTTGAATTTAGTAAGCATAACATTCTAAAATTACCCTATGATGAAAGTTTTTAAAGCTTTTTAACATAAATGTTGTTTTCAGTAATATTAATGTCAAGAGTTTAATAATAAAAAATTCTCCTAAAGATCTTCCAGGCTGCATAGAAATTCCTTGCAAAAAGTGTGATAAAGTCTCTTACGGACAAACCGGTAAATCTCTTTCACAACGTCTCAAACAACATCATATTCTGTGAGAACTGGGCAAAATATCGAATGCATTATTCGTACATATGAGAGATTTAGACCATCCTATTAACTGGAGTCAGGCAAGAGCCTTAATCCCATGTAATGACACAGTTTAAAAGGAATATCATTTGAATCTTGTTTTTCATCAAGTCAAAATAATAGAAATGTTCTAAATTTAAGTCTTGGTTTATTTAAACTTGATGCTTTCATTATGAAAAAAGTTGTAGATAAATATAAGCAACAAAATTAATATATTCAGTTTTTACATGTTTTGGACTGTAAAGGTACTTTGTAATTTCGGTTAGGTTTGTGACCGTGTGATATCCGATAATCCTGGATTATCTCTTTTAATTTTTACCCTTTTGACAATTAACCATCTGGTATTCTTGATCTTGTTTTGTACCTGAGACCTTTCTCTCCAATTGTATTTCATTAACTCCTTGACAATGTCTGAGTAAAGACGAAAGCGCTTGGATTCCTGACTATCATTTTGTTTCCTGTGGTATTCGCTTATTTATTAAGAAACGGGTACCTCACTTTTCATTGGGTATTGCCCAATGAAAAGTGAGGTACCCGTTTCTTCAAGCCACCCGAATGTAATAAATAGCATGAATACATCTGATACAGACCATTGCACTCAGCGATCCCGTCCCGAGATGGCCAACGAGGTGGCCGAAACATGTAGACGCCTTAAAAACCAGAAACGAAGAAATAACAAGAAATACCGGATAGACCCCTGACGACTACGGCCTGTTCCCGAAACCTACGAAAAACGCACCTGTATACCTGTTGACGAACCCCAGCCTGTCCCTGATAACCAGTTTGCTTTTGATAACACCAGCCCGCCGAAATTTCCGTTGACGACCTACAGCACGATGAACATTGGACAGCTGCTTTATAATACCAGCGTGCCAGAAAGGCAAATCATTAGGAGAATTTAAAGAAAATTGTACAAAATCAATTCTGTGAATTCTGCCATTATTTTTAACAAAATATTATTATTATTAATATTATTATTATTACTATTATTATTTTTTTTTTTTTTTTTTTTTTTTTTTTTTTGCTCTATCACAGTCCTCCAATTCGACTGGGTGGTATTTATAGTGTGGGGTTCCGGGTTGCATCCTGCCTCCTTAGGAGTCCATCACTTTTCTTACTATGTGTGCCGTTTCTAGGATCACACTCTTCTGCATGAGGCCCGGAGCTACTTCAGCCTCTAGTTTTTCCAGATTCCTTTTCAGGGATCTTGGGATCGTGCCTAGTGCTCCTATGATTATGGGTACGATTTCCACTGGCATATCCCATATCCTTCTTATTCTATTTTCAGATCTTGATACTTATCCATTTTTTCCCTCTCTTTCTCTTCAACTCTGGTGTCCCATGGTATTGCGACATCAATGAGTGATACTTTCTTCTTGGACTTTGTCAATCAACGTCACGTCTGGTCTGTTTGCACGTATCACCCTATCGTTCTGATACCATAGTCCCAGAGGATCTTTGCCTGATCGTTTTCTATCACTCCTTCAGGTTGGTGCTCGTACCACTTATTACTGCAAGGTAGCTGATGTTATTATTATTATTATTATTATTATTATTATTATTATTATTATTATTATTCCCCATTTCGCAGTCTGCGTGCTGGAATTCGACAACTCTCGTCGGCCCAATCAACTCCCGCAGGAGGTCCTTCTTCTTGAAGCCCGGAGACGCCCTTCGAGGATTTCGTTGCTGCTGAAGCCTTTGGTGGCCGAGTCCTACGACGTAGTTTACGTCAACCTGACGGGCGTGACCCTCTCCGAAGGGAATTGGGTTCAGGTCCTGCTTGAGGACACCGCGCCTTTCAAAAAGGTAGATTTAGAAGTATGTCTTCATTTCTTGTGTGTTTGTTGATGAGAGAATTAGTAGGTAATTCAGAAACGTATTTTTGTCAATGATTTCATCAACACCAAAAGCTATATATAACCCACGTTTCAGTTGTAGTGATTTCATCAGCGTCAAACGCTATAAACCAAGATCAGTTATCAGTGATTTAATCAGCGTCAAAAGCTATAAACCACTTTCCAGTTTATCAACGGTTTCGTCATCATTAAACGTTAAAAAAAACACTTGCCAGTGATTTCATCAACACCAAAAGCTATAAACCACGTTCAGTTGTCAGTGATTTCATCAATACCAAAAGCTATAAACCATGTTCAGTTGTCAACGATTTCATCAACATTAAAAGCTAAAAACCACGATCAGTTATTAAGATTCCATCAACATCAAAACCTAAAAAAGCCCGATTATATTTAGATCGATGTTGGCGACAGAACTCGAATCCAAAAAAACCTGATTCATATTGCACTGAATCACACACAGGAAATACTTGTTTACAGAATGACACGGCTTCCTGTGGCTGTAGTTATCTTACAATTAGATTGTTCTTATCCCAACAAGATTATTTACTGTGTGAAATGCAAAGATATTCGCTGCTCAGGATCAAATTGTTTTCAAATTTTTATCCATCATACTTTTAGTTAAGGGGCAACCGTAGCTACCCATTTGGGTATTTTTCTGCAACATGAGAAACGTGTGGAAATTCATTCGCCTCTTTATATAATAAATCGCAAAAGACATTACTTTAAACAACAATTTTTCATAGATATGTGCTAGAATGTTAACAATCGCCAGTCGCTACGTTTTTAATATAATTTTTTTTTTTCAAAAAATAACATATGTATACTGCAAATGCAAAAGCATTGCATAAATCTGTGTTGTTCTATATTTTTGCGGGTGTATATAGATATCATAAAACAAATGCATGGCAAATATATCTAGGGTAAACGTACACTAGATCAAACTGATGATATGATATCACGTGACTTCACTTGTATATTCATACGGATATCATGTGATTTTTACGTTTGTTGCTTTCAAACTAATTTCTCTGAATTCCTTCACTAACAGCAATCAAAAGCTAAGTTGACATGCATTGTTAGATATAACTTTAATAATAATAATAATAATAATAATAATGATAATAATAATAATAATAACTAATAATAATAATAATAATAATAATAATAAAATAAAATAATAATAGCTCCAGGACTCATGCAGAAGAGTGTGATCCTAGAAACGGCGCACATAGTAAGAAAAGTGATGGACTCCTAAGGAGGCAGGATGCAACCCGGAACCCCACACTATAAATACCACCCAGTCGAATAGGAGAACTGTGATAGACAAAAAAAAATTAATAATAATAATAATAATAATAATAATAATAATAATAATAATAATAATAATAATAATAATGATAATAATAATAATAATAATAATAATAATAATAATACCTTTCAGATTACCGTCGATGGCCAACTAGTCCTCACCCTGGAGAAATACAAGGATCATTTCAAATACGGATCCAATCTATCCAGCTGGACGGAGCGGAATACTGACCTGGTGTGACCCCAGGTCGCCGTCAGGAGGTCAGTCAGTTATGTCTCTAAGTATTCTCGCAAATGACCTCGATAGTCTTGTAACCTCGTTCGTGTTTATGTCATTCAGAGATGTATATGCATGTGTGTACGTATGTGTCTCATTTAAGCATATGTATTTATTTATATATAAACAAACATTAAGTACAAATGTCATATATATGTATATATATATATATATATATATATATATATATATATATATATATATATATATATATATATATATATATATATATATATATATGTGTGTGTGTGTGTGTGTGTGTGTATATTCATTGAATAGAATGGCCTTTTCACTATTAACCAGCTTTTTGAAATTGCTTCATATTTTCTCATTATTTCTTCACTTCATCGTTCAGGTTACTAATGGGCAACATAATGGGGTTCTTCCATTTACTCCAGTATTTTTACACGCGACAGCTGTTCGTCAACCTATACGTATTGACGTTATCAAGCGTACAAATACAAAAATGTTGTTGTTTTTTATTAAGCTGACCTTGTGTTAGCACGGGCTCTTGCTCACAAAGCAGCCCGTAATTCAGGATGGTGAGAAAGTGGTAATGGTAGGATATGGGCCCTTTATTTGGTAATAATGCATGAGTAAGATGAGTGTGATATTGGAAAGAAACATTTGATGGGTAAGTTTGTAAAACCTTTTTAAAACCCTAAGGTGCCCTTCAGTGGTAGGAAAAGTGCAATAGTAGTGAGTGTTGGCAAGTCAGAGAGGCCAACAGATGGGAAGAAGGAATGGTATGAGTCTGAGGAAAAGATTGGTAATCAGTTAGCTTGAGAGGTCCGTAAACATTTCCTTATTCCATTCCTATTTCGAGTGGGAGGTAGTATGTGTTGTTAATGCGTGAGGCTGAAAGGATTGAGAGAGTAATGAAAGATGCCAGAGTCGGGGCTTCGCTTTTGGATGTTGGGTGATGAAGGTTGATGTTGGCGAGTCTTTGTGTCAGTTTTGCGTTTTGCATTGTTCGTCATTTCTTAGTATGTCTACGTCGTGTTTGTCGGCAGGTATGAGAATAAATTGTTCCTGTTCGGTTTGGTCATGCATGGAACGTGATGTCTTGTGTCTATTTTCAATGGCTTATATTGCTGCATAAGTTGTTTCTCCTTGTTGTTGTATCGGTCTGAATTACAGTAGTGGGGGGAATTCAGTAATTGATTGCATGTTTAAGTGAGTGTCTGTGTTTTCTGGTGTTTTCTTCATTTTCCTCCTATTGCGTACAACTTTAAAGTCGGCATTGTCTTGTGAAAGGGTCGTCTTGTTCTGTGTCAGAGCTGTCCGGGTGGGGTTGGGGGGGGGGGGGGGGGGGGTGGGGGGGGGGGGGGGGGGGGGGGGGGGGGGGAAACGAAACTTGGGTGGGATGTTCTTCTGAGTGTGCGGGTTTGTCGTCCGTGCTATCTAGGGGAGAGTTATCTAGGGAGAGTGAATCGCGGTCTCTGTGTCCCATGTTCGTCTGTGGGGGAGCTGGTGCCTGATATATTCCGTCTTCTGGTATATATATATATATATATATATATATATATATATATATATATATAGATATCAATGTATATATATATATATATATATATATATATATATATATGTATATATATATATATATATATATATATATATATATATATATCTATATATATATATATATAATGTATATATATATATTATATATATGTATATATATATAGTATATATATCTATATCTATAAATATACTATATATATATATATATATATATATATATATATATATATACTATATATATATATATATATATATATATATATATCTATATATATATAGATATATATACATATATATATATATATATATATATATCTATATATATCTATATATATATATATATATAGATAGATATAGATATATATATAATATATATATATATATATATATATATATATATATATATATATATATATCTCTATATCTATATATCTATATATATATATATATACTATATATGTATATATATATATATATATATATATATATATATATATATATATATATATATTATATCTATGTATATCTATATATATATAGATATATATATATATATATATATATATATATATCTATATATATATCTATATATATATCTAGATATATATATATATATATAGATATATATATATAGATATATATATATATACTATATATATATATATATATATATATATATTAAGCTTCTAAGTCTCATATTGCTTACAAATAAAACCCCGCCCCACAAAAGCCATCACCATCATTCATCCAATTCCAGACTCAAGCACGGCTCAAGACCGCGTCAAATCCGCTGTGATCGGGGTGCTGGTCTGCACCGTCATCCTACTCGCCGGAGCCTTCATCTACTTCTGGAACAAGTCCCCGAAAGTCCTGCATACGTCGAAGGACCCGGCTCCAACCGCGGGCAAGCAGCCAAACTCAAGAGGTCCCACGAGTCGACCCAGAGGCACTCCACCCGCGTCACCGGTGAGCGAGGAATTCATCTACGAGTCGGAACCCAGCGGACACCTTTACGAATCGATACGCGAGAACAGTTATTTGTCGATGCGCGGAGGGCAACAGCAGTCCTACGTGTCCATGCACCCGCCTTCTCTCTACGATGACGTCGACGGTGGGAACGGGAATGGGAATGGGAACAAGGAAGCAAAGGGACGAAGGAGGAACTTGTATATAAATGTGTATTAAGGCACGCAAGGTTTGTGATGGGGTGTCTTACCTGGATAAAGAAATGCCAGTAATTATTTGAGTTTAACTCTATTATTATTATTATTATTATTATTATTATTATTATTATTATTATTATTATTATTATTATTATTATTATTATTTTATTATTATAATTATTATTTTATTTTTAGACATAATACCCACATAAAGGTATGAATCATGATTAATATACTTTGTGAAATTATCAGTGGTTAATTAATCAGCATAATTATATAGTTTTAACTCGATTATTATTATTATTATTATTATTATTATTAGTATTATTATTATTATTATTATTATTATTATTATTGGAAGAGACCCTCTTAAACAAATTCTGTTGAATAAAATGGCAGAATTCAGCGAATTAATCTTTTATATTCTTTTCTTTTATTTTTCTTCTTACTACTCGCTTTTCTGGCTCAGTGATACTTCGCAATAATTGTCCAATATTCGTATTGGGGATAATGCTGAAACTGGTATTTTATTCAGAACAGGCTTTATTCATAAAAGACTGGTATTATCAGAATACTGGTATATAGGGAGGCATTCCTCTTGTTCAGATCAAGCAGTGGTCGTCGTCGGTGTTGGTATCATTCCACAAGAGAGGTCAATGTCAGGCCGGGGTCGTCTCTGGTATTCAGTCTGGTATTACTGCTGGTATAGCTCTGGCTTATCGCGACGTTTCAACCACCCCTTCTCGTAGGTCATCTTCTTGGCCGGTTAGCAGTAGAAGTGAAGAGATGGTGTCTGTAAGCCGATATTTACACTGGCAGACACCATCTCTTCACTTCTACTGCTAACCAGCCAAGAAGATGACCTACGAGAAGGTTGAAACGTCGCGATAAGCCAGAGCCATACCAGCAGTAATACCAGATGAATACCAGAGACGACCCTGGCTTGACATTGACCTCTCTTATGGAATGATACCAACACCGACGACGACCACTGCTTGATCTGAGCCAGAGGAATGCCTTCCCATATACCAGTATTCTGATAATACCAGTCTTTTATGAATAAAGCCTGCTCTGAATAAAATACCAATTTCAGCATTATCCTTAATATGAACATTGGACAATTATTGCGAAGTATCGCTGAGCCAGAAAAGCGAGTAATAAGAAAAATAGAAAAGATAATATACAAGATTAATTCGCTGAATTCTGCCATTTTATTCAACAGTATATTATTATTATTATTATTATTATTATTATTATTATTATTATTATTATTATTATTATTATTATTATTATTATTATTATTATTATTCCAAAGAATTTACGGTGTTCATCAGAAAGAAATAAGAGAAGGTAAAGGGAAGTACATAATTAGAGATGTCACTTACTAAAAAAGAAAATTAAATTGGCAAATTAATAAATGGATAAAAATGTCAGTCAGTGTAAGTACAACTGAAGATTTAAATCCATATTGTCACCTAATTTTGTAAAGTACATTGAATCAGTAGGCTATTATATGTATTGTCACACAATAATACCACCTATATTTAGTTCCTCGTTGGACGAGTCGGTTACGTGCTCGACTACCGTTCTCAGGGCCCGGGTTCGATTCCCCTATCTGCCAACGAGGAATCACATAAATTTATTTCTGGTTATAGAAATTCATTTCTCGATGTGGTTCGGATCCCCCAAAAAGCTGTAGGACCCGTTGCTAAGTAACCAATTGGTTCCTAGCCACGTGAAAGTATCTAATCCTTCGGGCCAGCCCTAGGAGGGCTGTTGACCAGCTCAGTGGTTTAGTTAAACTAAGAAGTACTAAACTTAACCACCTATATTTACCAAAGGGTATTCACGGAAGGTTAGGCTTTTTTTTCGAAGAACTCTTAGTTGTTAGTTTAATTTGAAACTACAATAACTGAATTCTCTCATATTGAATTAAAAGGAAACGAAATAAAAAAAACACAACTTTTCATTTTGCAATAAATAGTGAACACGAATGAAATAAATAATACAGATTTTTCTTGCAATAAATATTAAATCTTTGTTGCATTTTTTATTTGTGACATAAAAGAATACATGTGTGTTTATGTGCGTGTTTTTGAATACACAATTTGGTCACTGTTTAGGCGCATTTTGATATACATAGTTTCTCAATCAGAGTGCAATATAACTCTTACAGAAATAATTCAAAAGCATACAAGTATGATATGGAAGGCTGTCAAAATATTTTAACAATCTCTTAAGCAAAATTACCATAAAATTCTTGTTAATCAGATTTCCATGAATATATAACATATATGTGTGTGTGTGTATGCGTGGGTGTATAATACACACACACACAATATATGTGATATATATATATATATATATATATATATATATATATATATATATATATATATATACATATATATATATATATATATTCTTACGTATGGGTGGCCTTGAGATCCCGCATACGTAAAGGAAAAAATATTAGAGGGAATAAATGGAGACTAAAGTGCTTCTAACTTACCTTAAAAAGGATTGATTTGTTATTTTTACTCTAGATAGGTCGCCATGGAAACTCAGCTGATTAATCTACATTATTTATCTACAAGAGGCCGTGAATGGCCTGGGATAAAGGAAGAGCAACTTGTCCGCACGTGGACCAATCCTATCTCTCACAATAGGGGAAAGCTGGCTAAAATCAGATTTACTTCAATGCTGGTTTCCAAAATTACTCATAGTTATCTTGCGTTAAGGCAGAACTTGCGAGCGTGGAGACATGATACGTGACTCGGCAGAGATCTGGAAGAGTTCCCAGATTAGACACAGGATAAAATAGAGACTTCTTGCACAAAGTTACAGTTATTCACTTTTATCTAAGACACTGGGGAGAAACTCTAGTGTTTAAATGAAACATTCAATGAACACTTCAGCTTGAATAGGTCACAGGGGTAGCACGTGCCCCGATGGTGACAAAGGAATTCCAATATAGAAGTGATGCAAGGGAGATTTGACAATGGAATTAGCAAGAGTCGTCTTGGAGAAAAAGGGCTGGTTGGATTTTGCACTTTCTAGATGTACCTTTAATCCTTTGAGGCTTGAACATGTGTCGTGATGTATGAAGGGTGTCCAACCAGCGTCCCAAGAAAAAGGGCTGACTTCCAGTCAGAGGAGGGGACACGTCTGTCCTCATGGAGTTACTAGCTTGGACTGAGAACAGGCCAGGGTGCTTCCGAATGGTCTGGATTTCACACACAGCCTCCGTCATTGTCTGAAAGATGCGAAAAAACAACCGGCAAATTTGAGGGAAAAGAGGTCTTAGGCTAGAAATCCCGAAAGCCCACATCGAGGCCTATCTAATCCTGTGACCTGCCTTTCTTACTCTGAACTCAAGCCTAAGTTAATGGCTTATTTTCTTCCCCCGCTCCTAAATGGAAATGCCTTTTCTGGCAAGCGTTCTCCCTCCTACAGTCAGCTGATTTGGAGAAAATGGCTGCTCTTCAAGCAATTTACTAATTTAACTAAATGCTGGGTAGATGAGGGGGGCAATTAACGTAATATATATATATATACATATATATATATATATATATATATATATATATATATATATATATATATATATATATATATATATATATATATATATATATATATATATATATATATATATATATATATATATATATGTATATATATATATATATATATATATATATATATATATATATATATATATATATATATATATGTATATATATATATATATATATGTATATATATACATATATATATATATATATATATATATCTATATATATATATATATTATATATCTTACCAGCGAAGGGCATCGCCCACCCCCCCCCCACTAGCTTTAATATTTGGTATGCGTTTTTACCGTAGCATAAGGCGAACTGGTTACACTCAGTCTCTCCTCTCTCTCTCTCTCTCTCAACCTCTCT
>NC_061089.1:68935735-68938235 GCF_015104395.2 Macrobrachium nipponense
ATTGGCAGCAAAGCAATATTAGTTACCATCAAAAACACCTGTAGTAATAAAAGATTTAAAGATGAAGTTAATTTTAAAAAATCATTCATCCAATTCACTGATAAATACAGTATTCAATACAACAATTGGAATATGTACCAGAAAACTCTGTTTTCTAAAGTATAATGTAAAATAATCAAACGCCAAATCACATATTGAGAGTACCAGGAAAGATTGCCCTCTACAATAAAAACATCAGAAACTCAATCTGAATGAATTCACGTAAAGTGAAATTCTCAATGCTCACGCGAGTTGAAAATTAGCAAAACAATTAATATCAAGAGATTCCCACGCAACACAAATTTCAAAACGCCCTCCATTCACGCTCTGACACCGATAGCATTTTTTTCGGTCTTTTTATTATTTCTTATTTTTATAAAGCATCTTGCGTCTGAATATTAGTTTTCACAGGAGGGATTTCAAACGTCATACCTCGAAAAGATATTACCATATTCCAAATGAATATCTGCAGTTAGGGATCCTGAGGTAAGAATAAACAAAAAAGACAGAAATACCTTAACTGAGCAATATATATTCTTTCCTGAAATATTTGGTAATGCAGTTTTTTTATATAACTTTGTGGACGATATTACGTTACCTCTGACCCCTGATTTTAGGATTCGTTTCTTTCAGATACTCTCTCTGACAGTGAACTTCTTTGGTTATATTGATAATAATAATAATAATAATAATAATATAAATAATAATAATAATATAAATAATAATAAATATAATAATAATATAATAATAATAATAATAATAATAATAATTGTTAAAACTTACTTTTCATTTCAACCGTCTTTTTATGAAGAATTATATATCCCTGTTGCTGACTTCTCGCTTTTATAAACAATAATAATAATAATAATAATAATAATATAATAATAATAATTAATAATAAAATGATAATAATAATAATAATAATAATAATAATAATAATAATATAATAATAATAACAATAATAATACTAAAATAATAAATAAATAAAATTAATAATTAATAATAATAATAATATAAAAATTTATTAATGATTTCTAAAAACAAAAGTGGAGAGAGAATAATATATATATATATATATATATATATATATATATATATATATATTTTTATATATATATATATATACCAATATAAATCCTATTGTATACAAATATTATATTATAATTATAATATATATAATATATTATATATTATATATATATATATGTGTATGCGTTTGTTATTGTATATTATATTATTATATATATATATATATATGTATTATATATATATTAATATATTATATAATATATATATATATTGTTAATATAATATATTTATATATTATAAATTATATATAATATATTTTATTTATATATTATAAATATTATTTATACTAATATTCGCACCACATGCATACAAATTTACATACATATAGACAAAATCACATATATATATACATATGTGCATCAAAATATAATCACAGAGCTGCGCATACACATGCATGCATGGAAATATATTTGTGTAAAAGTCACAGTTTCCTGGAAAACCCTTCGCACTGTCAGCCCAATATCAAGACCAGAAAAGTGTGTGAGAGAGAGAAAGAGAGAGAGAGAGAGAGAGAGAGAGGAGAGAGAGAGAGTACCCGAGATCGACTCAGGATATGGTAATGTCATTAAAAGCCTGTCAGTCACGAGGAGAGATTTAAACCAATATCCTATCCGGATGGACTCGAGAAACAGACACAGAGAGAGAGAGAGAGAGAGAGAGAGAGAGAGAGAGAGAGAGAGTCTTTGGGTCAGAGAGGAGTGAGGGTAGAGTTTGCAAAAATCTGCAATAAACTGCATGAAACTAATTCGTTTATCCTGAGTGGATATCGGCTTGTATTTAATGACTCAAGTTCTCACACGTGCTATTTATTTCATGTTTATTATTATTATTTTATTATTATTATTATTATATTATTATTATTATTATTATTATTATTATTATTATTATTATTATTATTATTATTATTATTATTATTAGAAAACTAAGTCCAAAATTTTTTTTTGGCTATTTGTAATCATACCCACATCCAAAAATTCCAAAAATAAAAAAAACATTTTTAAAGTTATATTTTAATCGTCAGAAAGAGATATATACAGATAATAATATCAGTTTAGTCGGTGAAAAATTTAAAAAAGAGAAAGCAAAGGAAAAAAGAGAAAGTTTTATTTGTTTCTGGATTTATCCACACGCATATATATTTTCTATTTCCATTATTGTCATGCATTCTTTCACTATGTGCAGTAATAGTAATAATAATAATAATAATAATAATAATAATAATAATAATAATAATAATAATAATAATAATAATAATAGTTTTAGTGATAATAATAATAATAGTAATAATAATAATATCAATTTCAGTTATAGTGATGTTAATGATAATGGCAGTAGGTATAGTAATAAATAATAATGATAATAATAGCAGTAG
>NC_061089.1:68950735-68968235 GCF_015104395.2 Macrobrachium nipponense
TTTAAGATAGTTTGAAACTCTTCAGAGTAGATCATCTCGAGGCTAAGAGATAGTTTACCCTTCATTGTGGATTATCTCAAGGATAGATTAAGAGGTAATGTGCTCTAGAGACTAGATTATCACAAGGTTAAGTTAAGAGGTAATGTGGTCTTAGGAGCAGATTCTCTCAAGGTTAAGTTATGAGGTAATGTGCTCTTAAGAGCAGATTATCTCAAGGTTACGTTAAGGGATAATTTGCCATTCAAAGTAGATTATCTCAAGGTTACGTTAAGAGATAATTTATTCTTCAGAGTAGATTATCTCAAGGTTATGTTAAGAGATAATTTACTCATCAACGCAGATTATCTCAAGGTTCAGTTATGAGATAATTTACATTTCAGAGTAGATTATGTCAACGTACGAACCAAAATGTACGTGTGAATCATGAACGTACGAATCACGAACGCACATGTGAATCACGAACGTACTCTTGAATCACGGACGTACTTACGAATCACAGACGTAGTTGTGAATCACGAACGTAATTGTGAGTCACGAACGTCCTTGTGAATCACGGACGTACTTGTGAATCACGGATGTACTTGTGAATCACGAATGTAATTATGAGTCACGAACGTAATTGTGAATCACGAACGGAATTAGGAGTCACGAACGTACTTGTGAATCACGAACGTAATTGTGAGTCACGAACGTACTTGTGAATCACGAACGTCCTTGTGAATCACGAACGTAATTATGAGTCACGAACGTTCTTGTGAATCACGAACGTCCTTGTGAATCACGAACGTACTTGTGAATCACGGACGTACTTGTGAATCACGAACGTACTTGTGAATCACGAACGTAATTGTGAGTCACGAACGTCCTTTTGATTCACGAACGTACTTGTGAATCACGACGTAACCTTGTGAATATCACGAATTTGGAAATTAATGAAGCAAGAAAGTACTGTGAATCACGGAACGTAATTGTGATCACGAATGAATTTATGAGTCACGAAACGTACTTGTGAATCCCGAAACGTAATTATGAATCACGAACGGAATTATGAGTCACGAACGTACTTGTGAATCACGAACATAATTGTGAGTCACGAACGTACTTGTGAATCACGAACGTCCTTGTGTATCACGAACGTACTTGTAATCACGAACGTCCTTGTGAATAACGGACGTGCTTGTGAATCACGAACGTACTTGTGAATCACGAACGTACTTGTGAATCACGAACGTCCTTGTGAATCACGGACGTCCTTGTGAATCACGAACGTCCTTGTGAATCACGAACGTCCTTGTGAATCACGAACGTAATTGTGAGTCACGAACGTACTTGTGAATCACGAACGTAATTGTGAGTCACGAACGTACTTGTGAATCACGAACGTACTTGTGAATCACGAACGTCCTTGTGAATCACGAACGTAATTATGAGTCACGAACGTACTTGTGAATCACGAACGTCCTTGTGAATCACGGACGTACTTGTGAGTCACGAACGTACTTGTGAATCACGTACGTCCTTGTGAATCACGGACGTACTTATGAATCACGGACGTCCTTGTGAATCACGAACGTCCTTGTGAATCACGGACGTACTTACGAACCACGAACGTTACGAATCACGGACATACGAAAAAGTGAAGTTATTCATCAGGAACTAATCAGTCTTGCTGCTCTTTTCTCATTAGAGAGAAATTCTCTCTCTCTCTCTCTCTCTCTCTCTCTCTCTCTCTCTCTCTCTCTCTCTCTCTCTCTCTTCAAGACTAAAAATTAGGTCTTTAAGACTAAATGATAATTATTCATGCCGAAATTATAATTCTTTAAAGATAAATCATAAGTTTTAAAGACTAAATGATAAGTCATCAATGTAAAATTATAAGTCTTCAAGGCTAAGTGACAAGTCTTCAAGACTAAAAAGTAAGTCTTCGGTACATGGTGTATTTATTCGGTCAGACTTTCATATTGTTGATGAGTTATGAGAAGGTCAGGATGTTCATAACATCTTTATTTATCTTATCTGCAACACGGGATGTTCGGAGAGACAAAAAAAACGTTCTTATACTGTGGGAGTATTTTTGTCTTTTCATCGTCTTTTCCTGTGCCACCATCTCTCTCTCTCTCTCTCTCTCTCTCTCTCTCTCTCTCTCTCTCTCTCTTAAAATACACTGACAATCAGCTACAGTTTCATATCTAACCTTATTTAAGTTGTGGTTTCCATAGTAGCCATCTTGCTTGGTGAGACGTACCCGCGTGAAGTCACAATA
The DNA here is from genome assembly GCF_015104395.2 of Macrobrachium nipponense. Taxonomy (NCBI): domain Eukaryota; kingdom Metazoa; phylum Arthropoda; class Malacostraca; order Decapoda; family Palaemonidae; genus Macrobrachium; species Macrobrachium nipponense. The sequence goes on from NC_061089.1 coordinate 68,952,999, forward strand.
ATCAACAGATATCACAAGTTTAACATACGACTAGAATTTGAGAAATATCTAGAAGTGTTCGTGACTATCGGTGATAAGATTAGTGTGAAAATAGTAGGATTAAAGCGTCTTCTAAAGTTAGTTTATCAAGTGTAAATACTATAAATCAGAACAAGATGGCAGTAAGTTCCAACTGCGGGTAAAAGGTTGGGCGTAATTTTTGGCGTGTCTAGCAGATTCGCAATACGATGAGGTAGCAGGAAGGGAACTGGCATTTCTCCTCTATGAAATCAGCAACAGTCCTAACCAAAAAGATACAAAAAGCATTCATAGATAATATTAGAAGGATATAATCCTTCAAACTGGAACAAATCTAATGAAAACATCTTGAAAATAATTGAAGAAGTTCCAAATAAAATCCAAGTGGTCAAGAGCTCATAAAGAAAATATACATAAACCAAACATAGTTCGACAAAGAAAATGAATAAGGTGAATCTTGTGAATAAACTAATTGATGCATTAGGAAAAAGAATGCCAAAAGCATGCAAACTGTGTAAGGTTTGGTATAGCATAGTCAATCCACAAAACCTAATCAGAAAATGTGCTGCATGCAACATTCCGACCCATCCACAGTGTGCTGAGGTAATACAAGATTTGAGAAAAGATACAAGAATTTTTTTGTTCAACATGTCTATCATGGATAGACAATGTATTAAATCAAGATTGAATTGTACAAATAGTTGAGGATGAAGAAGAGAGGAAGAGGAAGAAGAAGAAGAAAAAAGAAGAAGAGGAAAACGAAGAGAAGTAAACAAAAATGAAACCTGACAGAAAAAAAAAAAATAAGGAAAACAAGAACAAGATAAAAAGTATGGGATGCAGAGATACTCATTGATATACATATGAGGCAATAAAGCAGCATACCTACGAAGAAATAAATTACGATATGACAACAGAAAAGCAAATCCCGAAGAGGCTCTACCCAGATCTATACAATGACGGGAAAGAGAAAAAATAGACAAGAAAGACAAAATCTGCAACCTTTTGAAAAGAGGGAATTGCAGATTTGGAGAAAGATGTTACTACAAACATCCTAAGATAATGTCAAAACTATGAAATATATGGGAAATGTGCATACTTAGATGGATATGGGGATGATTGCAGAGATCTGCATCCAAAATATGTAAAAAAAGAAAAACCTAAAAGAAGGAAAGGAGTAAGTTCGACAAAAATGCAAATATATGCACCCTGTAGCCATGAATCATAATCAAATAAATAACCAACCAAGTAATAAAATCCAACCAAATAAGAAAGAAACAAATAAAGAGAGAAATCAAGAATATCAGGTAAAAGAGAAAGCAAACCACCAATGAGATATGCAGAGGTGTCAGCAAAGAATTTCAAAGCATCAGCTCCGAAATTCTACTCAAGAGATAATAACTGTATTTATTATGCAAGAGGATATTGGCAGAAACGGAGAAAATTGCAGATTCAGACACAAAATGATAATTATAGATGAAGGAAGATCAAATATTATGGAAAAGTTGGATTTTTTAATGTCAGAATTTCTGGAAATGAAAAAAAGAACAACCATACCAGAACAGGAAAGAGACATGGGAAAATCCTTATTACTATCAGTATTAAATGAAGGAGAAAACACGCAAACCATCATAGTGATGAATGCGCAGGGTTTTAGTTTACGAGTAACTCAAAAAGAAAAATAGAGTACTTAGAAAAACTAACCCAAAATGAAAAGAAAATAGATATAATGAATATAAGTGAAACCTGGTATTCCCAAGAGACTGGGAATGATGATCAAATAAAAGGGTTCCAAACTTATAGATCAGATAGAAAAAATAGGAATCAAGGGGGAACCGCAATATATGGGAAAGACAAAAAACAAGGAAAAATATATGAAAGAAATATAGTAACTCAGAATGTGAACTAATAGCGGTAGAATTTGAATCTGAAAAATTGATGAACATAGTAATATATAGACCTCCTAATACTAAAGAGTTTGACTTAATAATTGAAAAATTGGATGATATATGTAGAAATCACAAGGACTGGACTATTCTCCTATCTGGTGACTTCAACTTTCCTTTCGTAGAATGGAAAGAACGAATAGGAGATTGTGGTTGTACTTATACATATAAAAAAGAGAGTAATAGTAGTGCAGAAGATAAGAGGCAATTTGAAAAGCTATTAGATATGCTACTAGAATACAACATTCAACAAATAAATCACCTGCCAACAAGAAAGGAAAAATACTTTAGACCTAGTATTTGTGAACGAGATGAATTATGTTAAAGAAATAATAGTTTATAATGCGAGTATTTCAGACCATAATGTCATAGAAATTAACAGTTCATTCCAAAGCAAGTGAAAATAGAGATAAGCAAGAAATGAAAAAGTGGGAAGGATATGGAAAATACAACTTCTACAGTAAAAAATATAAAATGGTCAGAAATTAATGAAGAATTAAACAAAGATTGGGATAACATTTTCGTAATGTTACATAAGGGTGTAAATACGGAGATATTATATTAAATATTGGAGATAATAGTGGAAAAATATATACCGAAGAAGAAAAGTAAACATCATTCATGCATACCAAGAGACAGAAGAATCTTGTTCCAGAAAATCAGAAAGTGGAAAAAAGGTCTTGCAAAAGAAAAAAATGCATGGAAAAGTTATAGAACTAAAAAGTAAGATAGAAATGCAGAAAAAAAGATTATACAATCAAAAGAAAATGAAAAAACGGGACTTGGAAGAAAAAACCCTATAAAAATCAAGCAAAACCCCAAACTATTATACTCATATGCGAAGAAGATGAATAAAAGAAGAATAGAAATAGGCCCTCTGAGAATTGAAGAGAGTTAACGAATGAAAAAAGGAAAGGTTTGCAACATACTGGCAGAACGATATAATAGAGAATTCACCCCATAGAATAGATAATGAAGATAATGATATAGAAGTAAGGGATGAAAATAGTGAATATTTAGCTGACATAGATATTAATGAAGCTGATATTGTGCAGGCTATTAATGAAATTAAAAATGGAGCTGCTGCAGGGCCTGATGGAATTCCTGCTATTTTGTTAAAGAAAGTAGTTCATTCTATCGCAAAGCCACTTGCAATATTATTAAGACAAAGTGTAGATACAGGCAAGATATATGATGAGCACAAATTAGCGTATATTACCCCTACTTTCAAAACAAAAGTGGATCAAGACTAGAGGCAAGTAATTATAGGCCTGTGAGTCTAACATCACATATAATGAAAGTGTATGAAAGGTAATGAAGAAAAACAATATTATGAAACATTTAATAAAAAATAATTTGTTTAATAAAGGACAACATGGTTTCGTACCCGGAAAAAGTACACAAACCCAACTGTTAGTCCACCGTGAAAACATATTCAAAAATATGAAAAGCGGAAATGGAAACAGATGTGGTTTATTTAGACTTTGCAAAAGCTTTTGATTTGAAAGTAGACCATAATATATTAGCGAAGAAAATTAGAAAACACAATATCGTGGATAAAGTAGGAAGAAGATGGTTAAAAGAATTTTTACACAACAGAAAACAGATAGTTATTGCAAACGACGAGAAATCGGATGAAGCCAAGGTAATATCCGGTGTGCCGCAAGGTACGGTGTTAGCTGCAATACTGTTTGTTATTATGATTGAAGACATAGACAATAATGTTAAGGATTCGGTAGTGAGTAGTTTCGCAGATGACACAAGAATAAGTAGAGAAATTACTTGTGATGAAGATAGGAACGCTCTACAAAGAGACCTTAACAAAGTATATGATTGGCAGAGGTAAATAGGATGGTATTTAACTCTGATAAATTGAATCAATAAATTATGGAGACAGAGAAAGAAAGCTATATGCATATAAGGGGACCTAATAATGAGACCATCACAAATAAGGAAGCAGTAAAGACCTTGGTGTGATGATGAATAGGAACATGTTATGCAATGATCAAATAGCAACTCTGTTGGCAAAATGTAAAGCAAAAAATGGGAATGTTGTTACGGCACTCAAAAAAAAAAAAAAACAAGAAAAGCTGAACACATGATTATGCTTTATAAAACATATGTTCGTAGTCCACTTGAATATTGCAATATGATATGGTACCCACACTATCAAAAGGATATGCACAAATAGAGAGTGTACAAAGGTCCTTTACAGCTAGAATAGAAGAAGTAAGGACCTAGACTACTGGGAAAGACTACAATTCTTAAAATTATATAGTCTGGAAAGGAGAAGAGAACGCTACATGATAATTCAGGCATGGAAACAGATAGAAGGAATAGCAGAAAAGAATATCATGGAACTAAAAATATCAGAAAGAGCAAGCAGAGGTAGATTAATAGTGCCCAAAAATATACAGGAAAAATAAGGAAAGCACACAGGACATTAATCCACTACGCACCAGCATCGATAATGCAGCGGTCTATTCAATGCGTTGCCAGCTCATCTGAGGAATATATCAGGAGTGAGCGTAGATGTTTGTTTAAGAATAGCTCGACAATATCTAAACTGCATCCCAGACCATCCAAGATTGGAAGATTGCAAAATATACCGGAAGATGTACTAGCAACTCTCTGGTAGACATTAAGGTGCTCACACTGAGGGTACCTGGGGCCAACCCAAGAACAAGATGTAAGGTCTGTAAGGTAAGGTGAAGATCATACTTTTGTAGACTGGTATTATTTTTCCTGAGTTATTTCTGTTTTAGGGTATTACGCATAATTAGGGTATAATTAGGGTATTTTTTCAAAAATAAAAGAAAAATTACTTTATACATCTCAAGGATTTCTCCAACACTAACTTAATCAATCTATATTTTCACATTCTTGAGCCACTAACAATTTGCCCGTAGACATGAATAGCAAATTTTTCAATTAAATTAATATGCTACCGCCTTTCAGTTATTTTTTTTATTTAAATTAATATGCAACAGTAATCACTTGCTTACGTTAGCATGTGTGGGACTCCTGTAAGAAATTTGAATTAATACGCGACTGTAATCACTTGCTTACGTTAGCATGTATGGGTCTCCTGCCCGGCACAGACAAGAACCTCTTCGACGGTTGCCATGGCAACGGATGTGACGCCGTCCTCATAAAGTACATTTACCTGTAATTCATTCTGCCTACCTGTTTCGTATCCTGTCCGGGTGGTAATTTGCTAGTACAGCTTCGTTACCAACGCTGTTCGGGCCATTAAGGAGAGAGCACACTGCCTACGGCGTTTAGCTCAACATGAGAGAGAGAGAGAGAGAGAGAGAGAATAGCGGGGGAGAGAGGGTGTTTAAGCGTTAACATAACAGGAGAAAAAGAGAGATAGAATGTGTGTAGGCATTAGCATAACAGGAGAGAGAGAGAGAGAGAGATTATAGTCTTTAGCATAACGGGAGAGAGAGCGATAGATAGAGTGTGTGTGAGCATTGACATAACAGGAGAGAAAGAGTGTGTGTGTAGGCGTTTAGCTTAACATGGGAGATGTGTGTGTGTGTGTGTGTGTGTGTGTATGTGGGCGTTAGCATAACAGAAGAGAGAGAGAGAGAAAGAGAGACAGGTCTTATGCAATAAAAGGAATGGCATATATCAAGTCAAATGAGAGAGAGAGAGAGAGAGAGAAATAGTCTTATGGAATAAAAGGATAGGCATTATAAATTCATATGACTATGACATAGAAGTAATATATCTTATATTTCATCTAGCAATCACAGGAGAGAGAGAGAGAGAGAGAGAGAGAGAGAGAGAGAGAGAGAGAGAGAGAGAGAGAGAGAGAGAGAGAGAGAGAGTGGAAAGACATTTATAAATTCAAATGAATATTGCAGCCGAAGGAAATATAATTTTTTTTCAAATCCATCTCTCATTTACTTATCTATGGACTGTTTACTTAGCAGTAACTGGTATTAACATAATTTACGTCCGAGTTCATTTAGTAATTCATGTAGTTGTTCGTGGAATCGAGAAATATACAAATTAATTTTTGTTACGTTGTATCATGCAGTATCATCTTTGATTGATATCTAGCTCCGTTTCATTTCTCTTTATCACACTTAAAACGACACAGCAACAAATAACAACAATAACAACAACAACGAGCAACAGTTTCCTCTTCTCTGTTGTTCTTTTAAAACGGAATAAATTAACTCCATATTTTAAACGCAAAATATTAACCTCTGAATCGTAGTAGACAGGCCATCAAATCTACCTCGAAAGTAATAATGCATCATTCTCTTGCTTGTTGTTAGTTGGCCTTATGCCAGCAGTGTAAAAAAAGGGAGTTGTTTTAGAGAGAATATATTATAACACTCTCGCCATCTCCAATTTACGAAATCTGCGCTCGAGAGTTTAATCTTCTCATGAAAACATTCCAGAAGAAGAAGAAACACTGAAATCATTTCCCTTATACTTTTCCTGTCACTTATTGCCAGGTTACTCGCCACGAAGTATTCATTTCTATTTCCTTTCTTAATAAAAGCACGCGAGGCGTTCAAAAGGCAGAGAAAGCCTCGCTTTCATGCCGGTGAAAGTTGAGAGATCCCCCACCGCCACCCCCCCCCCCCCCCCCCCCCCCCCCCCCACCCCCCCCCCCCCCCACCCCCCCCCCCCCCCCCCCCCCACCGCCCCCTACCCGTCTGCTTTCCAGGGGCCTCAAGCCGTAATCTCTCCCTCTATGTACAGACAATGGCTGTGCTTACGCTATCTTTTGCCTGGGTAATGAGCAGAGGTTTATTAGTGCCTGGCAGGTCGGTTGCCGATTCATGCTATATTGTCAAAATTGTTTCGTTGGTTCTATTCTCTCTCTCTTTCTCTCTCTCTCTCTCATGAAAAGACCATTAAAACAATTTATACTTTTTAAATACTAGTAATCTCTCTCTCTCTCTCTCTCTCTCTCTCTCTCTCTCTCTCTCTCTCATGAAAAAACATTAAAACAATTTATGCTTTTTATATACTGATAAAATCTCTCTCTCTCTCTCTCTCTCTCTCTCTCTCTCTCTAATCGTTATCTGTTCTTGTCCGTATTACTATTTTCTGTCTTTATGACAGACAGACAGACAGGCAGACAGACAGACAGACAGACCATCCTATATCCAAGCTGTCAATTTTTCCGAAGAAAATATACAAATTATTTCATCTGGAATATACTGGGGAAAGAGACCAGCAAGAGACACGTGTAGAAAAGTAAATACTAATTCTGGAATGATGAAAGATACGAAAAGAGCAAAGATTTTAAATCATATTTCTAGTCTTTGGTCTTTAAACAACGCAGTCAGTGAGTTAATTAAGCGCCAAAGTCCATCTTTCTCATCAGCATTCATGGTTTCCCAATATACATCAGACGTGACAAAAAATATAGATATTTTTTAAATTATTCATTAATTCGTGGACGTAAAGAATAATTCCCTTCAGTAAATTTTATCTCAAATTACGCTATCTCTCATCTTCATTCATGTAGTAGATTTCTCATGCGACAGAAACGCAAAAAACAAAAAGATAAACATTTTTTGATAATACGAACGAAGAAGAAAATGATTCATTCAGTCGATCGACAGAAAAAGAAAAAACAAAAAAGATGAACTTTTTTTTTATAATACGAGGACGAAAATAATTCATTCAGTCGAGCTTATTCAAAATTATGCAAAAACGAGAACACCCAATTCATTTTCGATTTCCTTTTGACTCCGAACTATATTTTTTTTTATTCTTATTCTTATTCTTCTTCTTCTTTTTGAGGGGTTTACCAAAATAATGATAACACACCAGAAACGTAGTAGACGTAGACACAGTTAACGGAGAAAATAAAAGATACTGAAAAATAAAAAATGCTGAAAAAAAAGTCTTGTTTTAATTACAACTCTTTCCCTCCCTTTTCTCATGTTTCTTAATCAGGACCCATTCAACCATCGGAATATTTTATAGTGTTCCTAAAAGACTAAAGAACTGGCTGATTGCCGACAGTCCTCTCCGATTAGAGAAGGGAGAGAGAGAGAGAGAGAGAGAGAGAGAGAGAGAGAGAGAGAGAGAGAGATAGTCTAGTAGTATTACCACAGAAAGTTCATAAATGGATTAATGGTATTTTTCACAATTGAAAGAGACAGAGACAGAGACATTATAATCGGTCTTGGATGTCAAGTGTCTTAGGAAATGTGAATTATTGTTATTATTTTTATTATTATTATTATTATTATTATTATTATTATTATTATTATTATTATTATTATTATTATCATTTTGATGAGGTTGCTAGAATCACGCCCTGCATCGGATTCTATTATTATTAGTTATTATTATTTATGATTATTATTATTTAAAAATTCCTCATAGTAGCACGAGTCTTCAAATGGAGAAACAAATCCACAGTTATGTAAATGTACATATATTTAAGTTTAAAACAGAAAAGATAGCTTTCGGGAATCTGTACGGTTCCCCTTATCAGATTGATAAGGGGAACCGTACAGATTCCCGAAAGCTATCTTTTCTGTTTTAAAATTACTTAAATATATGTACATTTACATAACTGTGGATTTGTTTCTCCATTATTATTATTATTATTATATTATTATTATTATTATTATTATTATTATTATTTTATTATTATTATTATATTATTATTGTTGTTGTTGTTGTTATTATAATTATTATTATTTCGTATACAAGAGACCACTTTTTGTACCTCCAAGCAAAAGTAACAAAACTCCTGATATTATTATTATTATTATTATTTTATTATTATTATTAGTTATTATTATTATTTCTTCAAACAAAATTTTTACAACTCCTCTACGATGACTTTTGGCAAGCTAGGAAGACTAAAGTCGTCCCATTACCTAAGGGATCTAGTGCAAAAAAATAGTAACAGTTACTTCTTGAAAAAAAACTCCCCACTGTTGGCAAGCTGGAAAGACCAAAAAAAACTCTCCACCTTTGCAAGATTTTGGAAAATTTTGAAAGAAAAGAAAAAAAACTCCCCCAATTTGGCAAAGCTGGAAAGGACAAAAAAAAAAAATCCACTTTTGGCAAGCGGAAAAAAAAAACTCCCCATTTTTGGAAGTGGAAAAAAAAAAATCCCACTTTTGGGCAAGCTGGAAAAAAAACTCCCCCACTTTTGGAAGCTGGAAAAAAAAACAAAAAAAAACTCCCCACTTTTGGCAAGCTAAAAAAAAACTCCCACTTTTGGCAAGCTAAAAAAAAAAAAATCCCCACTTTTGGCAAGCTAAAAAAAAAAACTCCTATTTTTGGCAAGCTAAAAAAAAAAAAAATCCCCACTTTTGGCAAGCTGAAAAAAAAAAACTCCACTTTGGCAAGCTGAAAAAAAAACTCACTTTTTGGCAAGCTGAAAAAAAAAAATCCCCACTTTTGGCAAGCTGGAAAAAAACTCCCCACTTTTGGCAGGCCTGAGAAAAAAAATCCCTTTTAACCCAAAAAAAAAACTTTTTGGGCCCCCCCCCCCCGCCTTTAAAAAAAAAACAAGGAAAAAAAAAACTCCCCACTTTTGGCAAGCTAAAAAAAAAAAAAAAAAAAAAAAAAACTCCCCCATTTTTGGCAAGCTGGAAAAAAAAACTCCCCATTTTTGGCAAGCTAAAAAAAAAAAAAAAAAAAAAAAAAAACTCCCCAATTTTGGAAAAAAAAACTCCCCACTTTTGGCAAGCCTGCGAAAAAAAACACTCCCCACTTTTGGCAAGCTAAAAAAAAAACTCCCCACTTTTGGCAAGCTCCCCACTAAAAAAAAAAAAATCCCCAACTTTTGGCAAGCTAAAAAAAAAAAAAAAAACTCCTTTTGGCAAAGCTTAAAAAAAAAAAATCCCCACTTTTGGCAAGCTGGAAAAAAAAATCCCCACTTTTGGGCAAGCCGGAAAAAAACTCCACCTTGGGAATGAAAAAAAAATCCCCATTTTGGCCAAGCTGAAAAAAAAAAAATCCCCACTTTTGGAAGCTGGAAAAAAAAAAAATCCCCCTTTTTCCCAACCTTTGGAAAAAAACTCCCTCCCACTTTTGGCAAGCTTTTCCAAAAAAAAAAAAAAAAAACTCCCATTTTGGCAAGCTGGAAAAAAAAAACTCCCCACTTTTGGCAAGCTAAAAAAAAAAAAAAAAAAAAAAAACTCCCCATTTTTGGCAAGCTTCCTCCCCAATTTTTGGCAAGCTGGAAAAAAAAAAAAAACTCCCCACTTTTGGCAAGCTAAAAAAAAAAAAAAACCTCCCCCATTTTTGGCAAGCTGGAAAAAAAAACTCCCCACTTTTGGCAAGCTGAGAAAAAAAACTCCCCACTTTTGGCAAGCTGGAAAAAAAAAAAATCAGGACCTGAATCCAGCGGCGGATCAAAAGTAGCACCAACGAAGGCTCTTCGCGGTGACAGGAACCATCTGAAATCACAAGGCGAAATTCTAGTGGAAATGAAAGCACAATTTCCTTTTTTCTTTTCTTCTACTTTTTTGGGGAAAGGGGACACACACACACACACATACAGGGAGATGAAAGAGAGAGAGAGAGAGGAAAAGAGAGAGAGAGAGACAGAAAACTTTGGTATTTCGTTCATTTGAGAGGAGAAAGTTTTAGATAGAAAGTGCTTCGGACTTTTCCCTTTTTTTAAGGGGGGGGGGGGGTTGGGGGGGGGGGGGGTGGGGGTGGGGCTGGGGCTGCCCCGAGGGAAAGGAAATCCCCTTTCACACTAGGGTCCAGATATTCCCGCAAAAAATGAATCTTGTTGAAAGGACAACAAGGTTTCAACGACAAAGACAACACGTAAAACCAAGCGACAAACGCAAATGGTCATTGCATTGTGGATTGTGCTTGTAACAAATACTGTCTCTCTATGACAGTATCTTGTATTTAAGATAGTCAGTTACCAAACACACACCCACACCCACCACCAAAAAATATAGGAAAAATTAATCACCATATCAATGAAAATGATCATATCGTTTATTTATAGCCGGAGTAAATATAGAAATAAATGTTCAGATCACAACTATTAAAAAGATTCTGCAAATCTGCGAATGTATAAAAAAAGTAAAAACCTGCAGTTTTAAATATGCATTTTAAAATCAAATGGAGTTTTGAAAGAGAAAAAATACCCCATGGCCAAACAAATGATCCTTTCAGATATGTAATAGAAAAATAGTAAACAAAAAATTAAAAAATTAAAAAAAAACCGGCAAAATAAGCTTCTCCACTTTCAAGTGTGACCCTTATAGATACAAGTGGAATAGGTCATAGAATAGAATACAAACTATAATTAATTTCAAATCTATTCTCTATCCACAGTAATATCGAGGAACATACTCTTTCATCTTGAAATGTGCCTCTTTTAAATCGAAGCGGTAATTAACACACACACACACATAAACACACATGTCTCACCCACGCTAATCAAAAGCGTAACATCTGATATGCGCACTTACACGCACACACACGCAACACAAACACACCCACAGACACGCACAAACTCACACCCACATACACACAATGCCCCCATTGAAGGAGCCGGCTTGCTGATAAGCAATACTCATAATGTCTCTTGACGAAAATGAAACATCGGAATTTCAAAGAAAGAAATCTGAAAAATTAACAAAATACCGCTTCTGTAAACGAATGAGAAAATTGCTTTAAATTTCAAGGGAGAGAATATACAAAAATTCAAAAAATATCGCATCGGTAAAACCCAGAAAATGCTTTAAAAAATATTTATTTTTCAAACTCGTGTGGCAGTACATAAACAAGTTACGGATCGGGCGGACTTCCAAATCTCGAGAAGATGGTTCCACTTTACATCTTCCTCGGCGTTTGCTTCGCGATCATGTTGTTTACTTCGGGAGTACTGTACTTCGAAGTTCGCTCGTTGGTGAAGAGACTCGATCAACGACGAATCGGCCTCGAGGAGCTCCACACGACACTGCAAGACTCGGCTGACGAACTCGAGAAATTGAACCAGAGGGCTGACAGTGTGGCGGATAGGCTTCGTATTCGCAAAGATGAGGAGAACGAAGACGCCAGCAGGACGCTTCCTGGAAGAGGAGGGGAGGAGGACGGTACCCGGAAATCTCCTCCTGAAGGGCAGGAAAATGAGACAGAAGAAATGGCGGACCGTAGGCAGGAAGGAGGTCAGTGGCTCTCTCCTGGAGCGTCCTCTGGAATGAAGAAAGAAGATATGGACGAGAGAAGAAGACAGAGAGACGAGGAGGCCAGGGAAGCCTTCGTGCGCGCCTGCAAAGAGGCGGCCGAGAACCTAGGCCTAAAGAAGTGCCCTGGAAGGAGCGATCGGCTCCCCATCGAGAACGGCTTCATGCTGCTGATGAAAACCGCTCGCTTCATGCGAATCAAGGGCAGCTTCACCGAGAACATCGACGTCGTCATCTACAGACACGAGAGGTGCATCCGGAAGAAGACGCTGTTCTTCAACGTAGGCAGGTACTTGAACGAAGTCCAGATCCTCAGCCTCCTGGACGGGGCTGGCGGAGCGCCCGAGCTGAGAGCGGTGTCCTGCACCTTCACGACGCTCATCATGAGCGAGAGAGGGAACGTGAAGCTGGCGTCCTTCGTCCTGGACGAGAAGGCCAAGGGGAACCTCCAGCCCGAGACGCTGAGGGGCGTCCTGAAGAGGATCTGCCTGAGGGTGAGGGAGCTGCACCTGAAGGGCGTCTCGCACAATTCCCTCTCGCTGGACAACGTCGTGGCGAACGACCTCTCCGAGCCGCTGTACCTGGTGGACTTCCAGCTGAGCTCGCCCTTGGGGAAGCCCTTCATCTGCTTCCAGGGGAACCCCTTCCTGGCCTGCATTCCAGGGCTGGGGTCCCGTCGCATGCGAGAGGAGCACATTCGGTTCCTGAAGAACAATGTGGCCCAGGGGATCGTCACTACGGCCTTCGACGTCCACAGCATAGGCCTAATGATGCTGCAGGTGATGGAGTTCCACGGGATGGTAAACACACCCCTGGAAGACCTGGCCAGGAGGGCGGTGAACTTCGAATTTGGGGAGTGGCCCTCTGTGGAGGAATTCGCCCAGAGGATAGAGGATGTCATGGAATAAACCTTAACTTCTGTTTTCTGTGTTTAGTAGAATATTTATTTGGATAAAATTGATAGACATGGAATGTTATTAGATTTAATATAAAGGATTATTATGTAGGTTATATTATCATTATAATAAAGGAATAAAAATTATTAACTCTAGTTTCAATAAAAACAAATATTTCTCCTGATTGTGTAAATACAAATAATTCTAAAATGTCTCTTACAAAAATATCTTGATTAAAGATTTTTCTTTCTTTATTGTTGTTTACTTTAGTAAATATTCAATATACATCATATATATTATACATCTATATATATATAGTATATACTATTTATATATAGTTATATATGTATATATGTATATATGGTATATATATGTATATATATATATATATATATATATATATATACATATATATACGTAATATATATACAAATAAGCGTGTGTGTATGTGTATGTATATACACATACACACACGCATATTTCTGTATGTATATATATATATATATATATATATATATATATATATATATATATATATAAACATATATACATATATAAAATATGTGTATATATACATATATATTTATATGTATACATACATATATATACATATATATATATATATATATATATATATATATATATATATATATATATATAAAGTGAACTCCTTGTTCAGACATAAGACAATCTTGTAAGGCAAGATCATGCAAAAACATCACAATGCATTTCATATAAGAAAGACGCAGTTGCAAATCTCCTTGAATTTTGAAATATATTAAATTGCGTTAATTAGTTAATAGTAATTTCAAATTGTTAAATTATTAAGTTCTTTACCTCTCTCGAAAAAATTTTAATTCGACTTCGTCAAGAAAACCTTGACTTCTAATGTTTTTTTTTGTGTTGTTTTTTTTTCCTCTCTCTCTCTCTCTCGATTATCGTCCAGGTCTCTGTCCTTGAGATTAGCAGGTTTTTTTATTATTATTACTTTCATTCATCTTTTTCAATATTCTGTACTTTCTCCCCTTCTCTGATTATTATTAATTGCTTGAGTCTCCCTTCTGTAATCATCCCATGGGCTTTGTCTCTCCTGCCTGTGGACCTCGGCTTTGTAACAAACGAGCGATATAGAAAACGGAGTCACGAAATAAGATTCCTATCTCTCTCTCTCTCTCTCCTCCTTCTTCTTCTTCTTCTTCTTCTAATTCTTTTAGATACATCAGATTATACGATGAAGACAACGTCATTACATATATATATATAGACATATATATATATATATATATATATATATATATATATATATATATATATATATCATATATATATGTATGTATACAAACACACACACACACATATAGATATATATGTATATATTATACACATATATAATTATAGCTATATATTTATATAAATTATATATGTGTAGGTGCGCACGTGTGTGTTTAACAAACGTTTGTGATGTTTTGATAGTAATTCGATATACATAAGTGTTCCTACGGTTATATGAACTGATAAGAAAAATACTTTCACGACTCAATAACAAAGATAATTAAATTCCCAGAGCACAGAGCAGAGAGAGAGAGAGAGAGAGAAAGAGGTGAGAGAGAGAGAGAGAGAGAGAGAGAGAGAGAGAGAGAGAGCCACTGAATTATTTTCAAGTTCAGCTGAGCCGCTACTCCAAGAGATTAAACGTCGGTCTCTGGTCCCAAGCCTATTTCCCTAAATTCGTGTTCAGTCGTTCGTATTACCAAGTCTCTGCCTACGATTGACAACCTCCGTGAAAGAAGGACTCATATCAATTCAATTAGCATACGTCTCCAATAAGTAGTGTACAACTGTCTCATGTATGGGAGTACATTCGTACATTGATATTCATCTTGAACTCTCGTACAATTGTACAATTGTACTGCGCTCTCTTACAAGGAATTGATAGGACCTCACTCAAACTGGATGGTATCTGACGGAGATTTTATTCAGAAAAGTTGCTGGGTTTCAAGGCCTATTCTGTCCTCATCTCCCGGTTGCCGTACATTAGTATATATATATATATATATAATATATATATATAGATATATATATAGTATATATATATATAATATATATATATATATATATATATCTATATATATATATGTATATATATATATATATATATATATATATTCTATTATAGATATATATATAATATATATATATTACCAGTGAACAGGGGCA
>NC_061089.1:68973235-68985735 GCF_015104395.2 Macrobrachium nipponense
AGACGATCGGATAATGATTACGCAGCTGACAAAAGCGAGAGGCAGAAGTTCGTCAAAATTTATCGCTTTATCTAGCCTCGCTTCCTGATTGGTGGAGCGTCGTCCAATGGCGTGCCGTGTTTTTCAGAGGTTTTGGAATTTCACGTAATTCGGCTGAATTTAACATCGCTTGGGGATCATCACGTGATTTAACTGGCTGAACTTATAACATTGCTTTAGGACTTTCACTAATTCTTCGGCTGGACTTTGGGTTGCCTGGCTAAACGGAAAAAAAATGGACATTTTATTGAATATTCTGCTTGCAAGCTCAGATCTATAGAATTGTGATGGGCCGTAACAGAGGTTGCATATCAGTAATGGTGTATTTGATGTTACCTGTACTTGACTTGACTCCATAGATGCTCGGTCAATTCAGAGCAAGATTAGGCGTTTTATCAATACACTCGAATAAATCCCGACTCCGTTGTTTTTTCGAAAGATCGAGGTGATTTGGATCGTAATCCCAAAATCTACGGTTAGGATTTATTCTTGAGAAAAAAATCATTCTTTATTGTTTAGATATTTTCTGTTAGGTTTCGAAATTCTTTTTTGTTCATATTTCGCGAACATTTTTATAATTACACTGAGGATAACTGTGAGATATTATTATTATTATTATTATTATTATTATTATTATTATTATTATTATTATTATTATTATTATTATTATTATAAAAATATGAGTTCTTCATAATTGTTCAGTCGAAATTCGATTCAGTGAACAATTCATATTCAATTTTATATGAATTTTAAAACCATCCACATATTTGAAAAAAATAATGAACTGAAATTAAAAAAAAAATAATTTCCTTTTCAAAGAGCAGGAGATTAGCTTTAGATATAATCTAAGAAAATCAAAGGTTTATAGGATATTTTTCATAGGAATAACGAACATACAATATGGAGTGTCGAGGTAAACTTAATAGGATTAGTTGCTTGTACAAATACCCACACTTCCTTTGGGCTATTATAACCCTGAAAAATTATTTAAATCGGAATATCTGCAGGGGGTTGTAATTATCAAGATTGTGTACTGTCTTAGCGATTGTAATTGGGAAATCTAAAGGAACTGTTGTTTTGTTTATATGCATATAATATATATATATATATATATAATATATATATATATATATATATATATATATATATATATATATATATATATATATATATATATATATATATATATATATATAATATATATATATATATATATATATATATATATATATATATATATATATATATATAATATATATATATATATATATATATATATATATATATATATATAATATATATATATATATACACATATATATATATATATATATATCTATATATATATATATATATATATATATATATATAAATATATGCATATATAGTATATATATATACATATATATATTATTATATATTGCTACTTTCAAAATGCATGTTTTCCCCTCTTTGAAAGGTCTTGTAGATTGTGCAACATTTTTTCAGATTCCTAGATAACTTAGAATAGGATGTTTTAAAATGTGTGTTCAGATTTCGCATTAACATGTTGTAAAAGAATATATATATAACGTAAAAAGAGAGAGATCTTTGTCTGTTCGAAACTGTGAATGTTTAACTTTTATGTCGACACTTTAAGATTAGAGTCTGCGAGATCCGTTTGCTTCCCTACTCTGTCAGCTCGTTTGATAGCGAGAGCTCGACTCTTGCATTGTCATCAAAACATGTCAGTTTTAACTGTCGCCCAGCCTCCGTCTCAATCGAGTCGGGTACGTCTTTCTTTTTTTTTTAACAGACTCGTCTTGTACGTGTATATCTTTGTCAAGTCCCACGTGGGTGTTGCACATTTTGTATGTAAGATTGCGTCAGATTTCAGGACTTTCGAGAAGCTTTCGTGCCAAGAATGTTTTGACATCTGCCCCTCTCCAGCTTTTCCGTGAAGGAAGAGATTTGATTCGATCTTAGAACCTCGAGGCAGTTAGATCTCCTCTCTCTCTCTCTCTCTCTCTCTCTCTCTCTTCGACATCATTGAGATTATATTAACGTAACATAACTTGGTCACTCATAACTTAGAATTTCATGTTTGTTATTTCTTAGAGTTTATTTAGTTTTATTTAGTGTCTTTTGTGAAATCTGAACAAACATTTCGTAACGGGGCCTGGTTTTTTTGTGAAAGTGTAATATACAAGCTGCAGCAAAAGAGAAAGAAAGAAGTTGGTATACCAAGGTAAAGTGTGTTATATTTTTATTAGTTGCAACTAATAACGGATAGGAATTGTGTTTAACTAATGATTGATAGGAACTGTGGTTAACTAATAACCGATGGTTGTGAAAGTTTGGTAAAAACTGTTGGTTACAGTGTTTTGGAGTGGAAAAGATTTACACTTTTACACATTGCTGATTTTTTTTTTTTTTTTTTGTGTGTGTCTGTTCCATTGTTTGTGCATTTATTCATTTTCTTATTGAAGTGTGTCTTTTTGTTTTATATTTTCATTTGCATTCACAATTTAATTGACTTAATTATTTTCATTGCTTAATCATTGCGCATTTAAGTAAACTTAACATTTGTGAATTAATTTGCATTTACTTAGAATTCTTTTCAAGTTTTATTATTGTTTAGCACTTGTGAATTAATTTCAAATTTTCAATTATTGCCTAACACTTTTGAATTTCAATTGAATTAATTTTCTTGAATTCTGTGATAAATTAATTTTGATTTAATTTTACTTAATTTGATTCAAGAACTCATTAAACTTTACTTTGTTTTCAAGTAACAGTAATTTTCCCTGATATTGTTGAATTTCACTTATAAATTTGAATTTGATGATAAATTGTTGTATTTACAAATTTTTATTAAGTGTTTTAATTATTACACCAGTATATTATATTTGATTATGACTATATTGATGATAGGTAGAGACATAGAGTGGTAATTGATTTGCTTTCCTTCAAGTAACTTGAAGTGACTTAGAACCAGGGAAGTACTTAGACTTCTGAAATCAGGGAAATACTTAGAGTTTTAAAGTTGTTGAAGGAGTGATGCCCTTTGATTAATTTAATTATTTTACAAGATTACCTCAAACCAGTTTTGATGAACTTAGTCTGATTTCTGCAATACTGGTAAGTGTTAAGGGATCACTGTTGCCTTTAGAGTATTCAGTCGTTTAAACTTGTTATGAGGGTTCAGGTGTCCTGGCTTTTTGTGAGGTAATGTTTGATGCATGGTAACCAGATACTTGGCACTTCGTAACAATATATATATATATATATCTATACTATATATATATCTATAT
Organism: Macrobrachium nipponense; assembly: GCF_015104395.2. Lineage (NCBI taxonomy): Eukaryota > Metazoa > Arthropoda > Malacostraca > Decapoda > Palaemonidae > Macrobrachium > Macrobrachium nipponense. The sequence goes on from NC_061089.1 coordinate 68,976,568, forward strand.
ATATATATATATCTATGTATGTATATATATGATTATATATATATAATCATACATACATACTACCTACATACATACATACATACATACATAATATATATATATATATATATATATATATATATATATTATATATATATATATATATATATACATATACATATATAGATGTATAGTATGTATGTATATATATATATATATATAGATATCTATATAATATATATATGTATGTATGCATGTATGTATGTGTATATATCATCCAGCTAACTATGTTTATATATATATATATATATATATATATATATATATCATCTAGCTAACTCCATCGTTTCTCTATTCCAAATAACACAGAACTACTAATACTGTTAATGCTACTAACGTCATCGAATCCGCTACTACTACAACTGCTACTATTTTTATCCCTACATCCGCTGCTACTACCGATCTACAGATCTGGGTAATATGAAAACCGCCCGAGAGGGCGTCCGCCCACAAAAAAAAAAAAAAATACCCAACAGAGTATTTGTCCAGTTGATAGAAAAATAGATGAACCATTTGTTGCTATGTCAACCTTCAATTTGGAGACCTCGCTCTGTTGACACGGCCAGTTACCGGCCCGCAACAGAGCAATGTCAACATTGCTCCGTTAGTGACGTGGTTCCAGGTAATTGCTACGTCAGCGACGCACCGGCCATACCTCCCGCCTACACACCCCCCCCCCTCGTATCCGTCTCCCTAGCACTAACCCCTGGCCCCCATTCTCTCTCTCTCTCTCTCTCTCTCTTGTTTATGGTAGTATATGGAAAAGTTCTCTCTCTACCTCTCTCTCATTCTCTCTCTATCTCTCTCTCGTTCATGGTAGTATATGGCAAAAATTTCTCTCTCTCTCTCTCTCTCTCTCTCGTTCATGGTAGTCCATGACGTAAAATGAATCTCTCTCTCTCTCTCTCTCCTCTCTCTCTCTCTCTCTCTTTCTCTTGACATAAAACGATTCTCTCTCTCTCTCTCTCTCTCTCTCGTCCATGGCAGTACATAACATGAAACGAATATCTCTCTCTCTCTCTCTCTCTCTCTCTCTCTCAGAATGTAGACCACCAGGATGCCACAATATTCCCAGCATAAAAAGTTGACCCATTCAAACGCAGTTAACTGTTGTCCCGTGACCTTTGCCGACGGTTAACCTCTTTCAGTGCCTGAGATAATAATTGATTTCGTAAATTATACATTGCTGATTTCACACACCGCTTATCTCGACTCGCGTAATTGCTAAATATAGCTTCAGCAACGAGAGAGTGGGGGGCGGGGGGAGGTCGGCTTCGGGCCAAAGCGTCGAAATATTACAGCTATTATCGTCATGGTAATGAAACGGAGTTATTTTGATGATAATGAGTTTTTTTTGGGGGGGAGTATCATTGCGATGGTATGGAAAGGCGTGAGGGTAGGGGGGGGGAGGGGGGTAGGGGGGAGGGGGAGATGTCTGAGGTAAAAGAGATGTGGGGGTGAGCGTTGAAATTAGGATGGCAAATTACATCTGCAATTTAGATGATGGACGATTTGAAATTGATTCCTGCTTAGCCTTATTGATATAGTTGGCCTTTTCATTCGACTGAACTGCTCATTAGCGCGTCCCGAAGTTATGATAATAGTTGAATCATTTCTAGTTTAAACCACACGATTTTCAAAGAATTATTCCTTTAACTTACTGATACGGCTGACCTCTGCATTAAATTTATTGAATTTTATAACTCTATAGTTATAAAATTGCCTATTATGCTTTCAGCAAACTTATCATATAAATTTATGTTGTAAATATCATCGCTTAATTGTATGAATTTAACCAAATTTCTTTTTTTTTCTTTTTCTTAATCGTGACACGAAGGCTTTTTTTAAATATAACGATTCAAGGAATTCAGAAATAGCCATGTGCTATATCCAGACATTCGGGTAATCCCGGCACGAAGGTGATTTATATCCTCGGTGGAGATTTAAAAATAGTTATGTATATCCAGACATTCAGGTAATCACTTGTATGAAAGTGATTTATATCCTTGATGGAGATTTAGAAATAGTTATGTATATCCAAGACCTTTAAGTACATCCTTGGTGGAGATTTCAAAATAGCCATGTGTATTTATGTATATCCTCGGTAGAGATTTTGAAATAGTTATGTATATCCAGACCTTCAGGTAATCCCTTTTATGAAAGAGGTTATATCCTCGGTGGAGATTTGAAAATAGACCTTCAAGCAATCCCTGAACGAGAGAGATTTATATCTTCTAGGAGATTTGAATATAGCCACGTATATTTGGACCCTGAGGTAATCCTTGAAGGAAACAGATTTCAACATACATATTGAAGTTCTTTCACCACAACTGACGGACAAAGAGAAAAGCCTTCAGACTGAAGCGATAAAAAGGGGCGTGGTTGAAAGCGAATGACATTTGAATACCCAAGTCAAAGATGTTAAAACTCTGATCTGGTGGTGGGGTTTTGATCATAGGAAGAAAGAAAAATAATCAAGGCTGAATCAATCCGTTTTTCGTAGAGACCTTTTAGCAGATATTTATGGAAAGAGGTCAGGGAAACAAGTCTTTGAGTGAATCAAGTGTTGCAATTCGTGCACACAGTGTACCACACTGTTAAGCGTTTGAAATATGATAGAAAAGATAGGTTTTAGTATCACATTCTCAGCAAAGCCACTAATTTTAATTCCTCGTAGGGGAGTAGTGACGTCGGTGCACCTCATTTGGTGCACTGTAGGCGTTACTTAAAGTCCTTTGCACCTAGCCTTCGACCTCTAACTGCGATCCCCTTTCTTTCCTTTTACAGTACCTCCTTCCATATTCTCTTTTCTTCCATCTTACTTTCCAACCTCCTCCCGACAACTGAGAGGTTTTCCCTCCTGTTACACTTTTTAAACTTTTGCATTCCATTTCCGTTTCAGCGCTGAATGACCTCATAGGTCCCGATGCTTGGCCTTTGGCCTAAATTCTATATGCCATTCAATTCAACTAAGGTTAATTGAAGGTGTTCATTAGGAAAATACAGGTAAATCGTGAGGCTTTATTTAGAATTTTCTAGTTGTATCATTAGCAAGAAAACAAGGTTCCCACTGAACCTATTAAACTTGGAAAAGGTTATGTCTTCGAAATGAGACAAATTAATTCCTTCTTGTAGGAGATTCATATGAAAATAAAAATATTAAAGTAAAAAAAAAAAAGATAGATTTGGCGGTATGACATGCACTTCTCTTGAAAGAAATGACAAATGAATAATATAACGATATCAATGTATTGAAAAGGACTGATATCTAAAAAATAAGAAAAAATAATAACATATTTGAAACTTAATTGAGATGCATATATAATAAAATCCCTTCATTCTCAAATAAAAGAAAAAAAATTATTTGGCCCTATATTAGAAATCAACTACCACATTGATATTATGAAAGACAATCACTGCTCCGTTCGACCACAATCCTACCTCCATATCAGACGCTAAATGAAGTCTGATGGCTGATTGACAAAAAAAAAAAAAAAAGCAGCACAAACATTATCCCAAAACGCCCAAACCGAGAGTATTTGACCAGTTAATAGAAAAAATAAATTAACCATTAATCTGCCCCTGTGTCAACAACCAGGTTTCATGGCTCGTTCGCCCCAGTCATTTGTGTTGCTGATGCTGACATCAAGGAAATGTCAACACGCCTTGCTTGTATTGCCGTCGTTGATAATTGGGTACCGCTAATGGCCACGAATGGTAGTTTGTACTCTATTATACATTTAGCGGTTAACCCACTCTCGTCGTTACCGAGTCGACATGTTTTTTTTTTTTTTTTATAGGTTTCATTTGTTTCATACGTGTTGCAGGTGTGTTGCCAAGTCCGGTTTCTTTTCGTGACTATAACGTGTTATGGTATAGCTTCTACATGTATAAACCAGCGAGTTCTAACCAGCTTCCCGACCTACCAGTAACTTGGTAGGTATAGTATTTTATTCGGGTTACTCTTTCACCTCCCCCTCCCATCTCCCCTACCATCTCTCTCCCTTCCCATCTCCTCATTCCCATCTACCCTCCCATCTTCCCCTTCCACCTCCCCCTCCTAACTCCCTCTACCATCTCCCCCTATCATCTACCATCTCTCCCTTCCACCTTCCGATCCTATCTCCTTCTCCTATCTCCCCCTACCTTCCCCCTCCATCCCTTATCCTTACCTTCCCCCTCCCATCTCCTCACCATCACCACTTCCATCTCCCCTTACTATCTCCCCCAACCATTCCCCTCCCAATTTACCTTCTTATCTCTCCCTACTACCTACACCTCCTAACTCCCCTTCCTATCTCCCCCTGCCTCCCCTCTCCCAACTCACCCTACCATCTACCCTTCCAGCTCCCCTTCCCATCTCCCTATACCATCTCCCCTCCCATCTCCCCCTAACTTCCCCCTTCCATCTCCCCCTACAGCTCTGACGTCACCAACAGCATCTCGTTCGCACTTGGGTGAGTCTTCAATGCTACCTGCGATAATTGCTAGTCACCCACTTACCTCCCCCCCCCCACCCCCCCACCATCCTCCCCCTACCTCTATAAAGAGCGGGATGGGGGAGTATTCCTGGACCCAGTATCCACAAAGGATGACCGGAGATTCGATTCAGCAACTCCTCAAGATAGGAATTCGGTTGTAGCTTCCACAATTCAGGTAGACAGTTGACTAATATTATTACTGCTCAGTAAAGTTGCTTGATGGAAATCTAATACGCTTTTGTCATGGAAATCTGGAAATTGATCATTTATCAAATACACTTATATAATTTAGATATATAATTTAAACACTGAAAACGTATCCCTGACGAATTAATCAGATATAAAATATACTTTCATATACTTTTTTTAAATCAACAAAATCATATTCGGGCGAATTAATCAGTTATAAAATATATTCAAATATTTTTAGACACTGAAAACATATTCCCGACAAATTAATAATTGATAAAAGACATTCATATAATTTTTTAAAACACTTAAATCATATTCCAGTCGAATTAATCAGATATAAAATACATTCACATATTTTTTAACACACCGAAATCATATCCCGGAAGAATTAATCAGTTATAAAATATGTTCAAATACTTTTTAAACACTGAAAACGCATTCCGGACGAATCAATCAATTATAAAATACATTACATTCAAATAATATTTTTGTAAAAACACTTAAATCATATTCCGGTAGAATTAATCAGTTATAAAACATATTAATTTATTTTTTCTTAAACCACCAAAATCATATTCCAGTCAAAAACTACCGTAGTCTGGAAAGACATTTCAACATTATTCATATCGTATATTCTGAGAGCAAATTCCTTCTTCGTCTAAATTCATTAATCCCTGTTCCGAAAAACATCTTCGTCAAAATCACGAAATGAATTGAGGAAAATTTTTTTAAATTCTCGTTTTCCAAAGTCTGCAGAGTTTTAAAAGACTTTTTATTTTATTTTTTTTTTTTGTGCAAGGTGATTCTGAATTGCTCAGGAGATATAAATATAGCTGGTGAGGCTTTGAAAGATAATGCTGGAGTTTAATAAAATATCTTGCCCTTTTTTTTATGGAGGAGAGTAGGGCGATGAACTCTGGGAAATAAGATTATGAGTTTTTTTCTTTTTCGTAGGTGGGGTAATTCTAACAGAGGATAAGAACAAGAATGTTGAAGTATATATACGTATATGTTTATATTATATATATATATATATATATATATATATATATATATATATATGCGTATATAAGTGTGTGTGTATGTACGTATATATATTTTTCATGGGTGACAGTTTGTGAATTAAGATCATGAAATCATTATTTCATTTCCCGTTTTCACTAAGTGAAAAAAGCTTTCATTTCCATTTTTCCCCAGACTGAAAACAACTTTAATTCCCATTTTCCACTGAGGGGGAAAACAGCTTTCATTTCCCTTAACCACTCAGAAAAAACAGCTTTCATTTCCCATTTTCCACTGAGGGAAAAAAGCTTTGATTCCCATTTTCCACTGAGGGAAAAAAAGCTTTAATTCCCATTTTCCACTGAGGGAAAAAAAGCTTTAATTCCCATTTTCCACTGAGGGAAAAAAGCTTTAACTAGCTTTTTCCTGGGAAAGAGAGAGAGGGGGGAGAGAGAGAGGGGGGTGGAGAAAAAGGAAGAAATTCCACATTCCCAGAGAGAGAGAGAGAGAGAGAGAGAGAGAGAGGAAGAAATTCCACGTTCACAGAGAGAGAGAGAGAGAGAGAGAGAGAGAGAGAGGAAGAAATTCTACATTCACAGAGAGACCTTACAGACCTTACCTTACTTACCTTACAGTTCGTTCGGGTTGCCCCAGGTCCCTCAGTGTGAGGCGCCTCTAATGTCTACCAGAGAGTTGCTAGTACATCTTCCGGTATATTTTGCATCTTCCAATCTTGGATGGTCTGGGATGCAGTTTAGATATTTGTCGAGCTTATTCTTAAACACATCTACGTTCACTCCTGATATATTCCTCAGATGAGCTGGCAACGCATTGAATAGACGCTGCATTATCGATGCTGGTGCGTAGTGGATTAATGTCCTGTGCTTTCCTTATTTTTCCTGGTATAGTTTTGGGCACTATTAATCTACCTCTGCTTGCTCTTTCTGATATTTTTAGTTCCATGATATTTTCTGTTATTCCTTCTATCTGTTTCCATGCCTGAATTATCATGTAGCGTTCTCTTCTCCTTTCTAGACTATATAATTTTAAGGATTGTAGTCTTTCCCAGTAGTCTAGGTCCTTAACTTCTTCTATTATTCTAGCTGTAAAGGACCTTTGTACACTCTCTATTTGTGCAATATCCTTTTGATAGTGTGGGTACCATATCATATTGCAATATTCAAGTGGACTACGAACATATGTTTTATAAAGCATAATCTGTGTTCAGCTTTTCTTGTTTGAAGTGCCGTAACAACATTCCCAGCTTTTTGCTTTTGTACATTTTGCCAACAGAATGGCTATTTGATCATTGCATAACATTCCTATTCATCATCACACCAAGGTCTTTAACTGCTTCCTTATTTGTGATTGTCTCATTATTAGGTCCCCTATATGCATATAGCTTTCTTTCTCTGTCTCCATAATTTATTGATTCAAATTTATCAGAGTTAAATACCATCCTATTTACCTCTGCCCAATCATATACTTTGTTAAGGTCTCTTTGTAGAGCGTTCCTATCTTCATCACAAGTAATTTCTCTACTTATTCTTGTGTCATCAGCGAAACTACTCACTACCGAATCCTTAACATTACTGTCTATGTCTTCAATCATAATAACAACAATATTGCAGCTAGCACCGTACCTTGTGGCACACCGGATATTACCTTGGTTTCATCCGATTTCTCATCGTTTGCAATAACTATCTGTTTTCTGTTGTGTAAAAATTCTTTTAACCATCTTCCTACTTTATCTACGATATTGTGTTTTCTAATTTTCTTTGCTAATATATTATGGTCTACTTTGTCAAAAGCTTTTGCAAAGTCTAGATAAACCACATCTGTTTCATTTCCGCTTTTCATATTTTTGAATATGTTCTCACGGTGGACTAACAGTTGGGTTTGTGTACTTTTTCCGGGTACGAAACCATGTTGTCCTATATAAACAAATTATTTTTCATTAATGTTTCATAATATTTTTCTTCATTGCCCTTTCATACACTTTCATAATATGTGATGTTAGACTCACAGGCCTATAATTACTTGCCTCTAGTCTTGATCCACTTTTGAAAGTAGGGGTGATATATGCTAATTTGTGCTCATCATAAATCTTGCCTGTATCTACACTTTGTCTTAATAATATTGCAAGTGGCTTTGCGATAGAATGAACTACTTTCTTTAACAAAATAGCAGGGACTCCATCCGGCCCTGCAGCAGCTCCATTTTTAATTTCATTAATTGCCTGCACAATATCAGCTTCATTAATTTCTATGTCAGCTAAATAATCACTATTTTCGTCCCTTACTTCTATATCATTATCTTCATTATCTATTCTATGGGTGAATTCTCTCTTATATCGTTCTGCCAGTATGTTGCAAATTTCCTTTTTTTCATTTGTTAATCTCCCTTCAATTCTCAGAGGGCCTATTTCTATTCTTCTTTTATTCATCTTCTTCGCATATGAGTATAATAGTTTGGGGTTTTGCTTGATATTTAATAGGGTTTTTTCTTCCAAGTCCCGTTTTTCATTTTCTTTTGATTGTATAATCTTTTGTTCTGCATTTTCTATCTTACTTTTTAGTTCTATAACTTTCCATGCATTTTTTCTTTTGCAAGACCTTTTTTCCACTTTCTGATTTTCTGGAACAAGATCCTTCTGTCTCTTGGTATGCATGAATGATGTTTACTTTTCTTCTTCGGAATATATTTATCCACTATTTTCTCCAATATATAATATCTCCGTATTTACCCACTTATGTCATCACTTACGAAAATGTTATCCCAATCTTTGTTTAATTCTTCATTAATTTCCTGACCATTTTATATTTTTACTGTAGAAGTTGTATTTTCCATATCCTTCCCACTTTTTCATTTCTTGCTTATCTCTATTTTCACTTGCTTTGGAATGAACTGTTAATTCTATGACATTATGGTCTGAAATACTCGCATTATAAACTATTATTTCTTTAACATAATTCATCTCGTTCACAAATACTAGGTCTAAAGTATTTTCCTTTCTTGTTGGCAGGTGATTTATTTGTTGAATGTTGTATTCTAGTAGCATATCTAATAGCTTTTCAAATTGCCTCTTATCTTCTGCACTACTATTACTCTCTTTTTTATATGTATAAGTACAACCACAATCTCCTATTCGTTCTTTCCATTCTACGAAAGGAAAGTTGAAGTCACCAGATAGAGAATAGTCCAGTCCTTGTGATTTCTACATATATCATCCAATTTTTTAATTATTAAGTCAAACTCTTTAGTATTAGGAGGTCTATATATTACTATGTTCATCAATTTTTCAGATTCAAATTCTACCGCTATTAGTTCACATTCTGAGTTACTATATTTCTCATATATTTTTCCTTGTTTTTTTGTCTTTCCCATATATTGCGGTTCCCCCTTGATTCCTATTTTTTCTATCTGATCTATAAGTTTGGAACCCTTTTATTTG
>NC_061089.1:68990735-68998235 GCF_015104395.2 Macrobrachium nipponense
AAACGAGATCATAAAATCTCGTTCTCATATTTTTAAAAGGTAGCGATGGACCAGAGCGTCCAAAGGATTCAATATTATATATATATATATATATATATATATATATATATATATATATATATATTATATATATATATATATATATATATATATATATATATATATATATATACACGTTTGTACATTTACATGTGTAGTAATATATACATATTATATATATATATATATATATATATATATATATATATATATATATATATATATAATATATACATAAAGTGTATGAATATATGTACAATTGTTATTTCTGGCCTATCTTTTTAATCACTGAGATTTATAAGTCGACAATTTTAATAAAAAAAAAATATTCACTTTCATTCAATTAAAGTAGCATATACGAAACACAATCAAATATCAGTAATGAAACTGAAAAGTGAGAAACATAAAAAAAAATATATATATATATTCAATCGATTTTATGTTTTTGGAAAAAAAAAAAAACTTTGACACCGACGAAGCCAAGAAAACCACTGCAGGCTAATGTTCAAATCGTGAATTACTTTTTATTGAAATCTCAACGGACTGAAAATAAAGATAGTTTTTCAACGAGTGATAGAATATTTTTTAAGACAAAAATAAAAAACTCTAAGTAAAAGTTTAGAACTTTAATTATTTTATTTTTAAGGCATGGAAGTGATACCAAATACTCTAAACGCTCTTTCTATTAGATTGATAGTTAGTTTTCGTTTTAGTGAACAGTTAATATTTGGGATGATAACATTCCTTTTCAAAATCATTGGTATATTTATATATATATATATATATATATATATATATATATATATATATATATATATATATAATCTATATATATCTATATATAGATATATATAGATATAATGATCTATATATATATATTATATATATATATATATATATATATATATATATATATATATATAATCAAAACCATGTACATAAAAATAAAAAAAATATATGTACACAAAAAATTAAATAGACACATGCATACACAAAAATTAAAAAACACGTGCACTCATAAAAAATAAAAACATCCATACACACAAAATTAAAAAAGAGCATGTACACAAAAAATAAAAAAACACATGCACAAAAAATTATTAAAACACATGCACACACAAAATTCAAAACAATACATACAAAAGAACACATGCGCACAAAATAATTTAAAAAACACATGCACAAAACCATTATAAAAACACATGCACACAAAAAAAAACTTTTATAAAACGTGTACACAAAATATTCTAAATACTATAAACGAAAAATCAAATATTTGCTATCAAAGATTAGTTTTGCATAAGACCTTTTATTGCAGGATTTAAAAAAAACTTACACACACACATGCAAAACAAAATCAGAAAAACAAAAAAAAAAAATTCCAAACAACTAAGAATTAGCAGCACCATTCCAGTTTCCAGGCATCTTTGACGCATTTCGTAATTCCCTGGAACTGTGCATCCCTTTGACATCTTAACCATATTATTCCCCGGCCTCTTTTCCACTTTCCAGAAATCTCTGGAAATTGTGACTGGAAGCTCTGACACCGTGCTTGCAAGCAATGCGCCCTTCCAGGGCCAGAGAGCGGCTATGAAAGCTCTTTGAAATGGACGAGGGAAGATCAGGCCGAATCTTTACACCGTTTATGACTTTGAGGTTTCTCGTTGTCTTTCGTCTTCCTCAGAAGTTTAAGTTTTGCTCTTAAGTAACCTTCCATTAGCATTTTAGATCAGTGACACATGAAGCTTACTTATAAGTAACCTTCCATTCGCTTTTTAGGTCAGTGACACATGAAGCTTACTTATAAGTAACCTTCCATTAGCATTTTAGATCAGTGACACATGAAGCTTACTTATAAGTAACCTTCCATTCGCTTTTTAGGTCAGTGACACTTGAAGCTTACTTATTACCAGGCCGAGGTAAAAGGAAAGGAGAGGAAATATGGAAAAATATAAATAAATTGTAAACAAATCTGAAAGAAGCCTGAAATAAATATGGAAAACAGATGAACAGAATTATGAATTAATCAATTAGTGGACAGACAGAGAAACAAATAAATATTAGGATTTATTAGTTACTTCAATAATAGACAAATAAACAGATTAAAATGATAAATAAACGACTAAATATATCAACAAAGACATTGCAATAAATATGGAAAACAAATCTACAGAATAATGAATTAATCGATAAATAGACAAATAAAGAAATAAACAGATACAAAAACAGATAAATATTAGGTATATTAGTTAGTTAGATTAAATGAACGACTAAAAATTTATCGGCAATGCCATTGAAATAAATATGGAAAACAAATCTGCAGAATTATTAATTAATTAATAAATAGACAAATAAAGAAATAAATAAATACAAAAACAGATAAATATTAGGTATATTAGTTAGTTAAATTGAATTAACGACTAAATAAATAAACAAAGTCATACACAATTCCTCCTTGGCGATGGTTCACGTCAGAATCGTGAAAGAATTCTGAAATAAACAAATAAACGGACAGATAAATAATCGATAAACAAGCACATAAATGAAAGGTTGTGTAATTAATTAATCAATAAAGAAACAGAGGTAATCAATATATGAATGCATGTATAAACAAATAAATGGATAAAAAAGAATCCTGGATAGGCATCGAAAATAAAAGAAATTCTAAAATAATCTATAATCGAATATCAAGGCAGATGCCCAGAAAGTTAGTTAGGTACTTAACAACAAATAAATCAAATAATTAACCGATAAACAAATAAACCAAATAAATAACCGATAAACAAATAAACCAAATAAATAACCGATAAACAAATAAATCAAATAAAACAACTAATAAAAACAAAAAAATTCTTCCTGGTGTGTGCAAGCAACTTATTAATCGATAAATAAACAAACATTCAGGCAGATAAACAGAAGGTTAATTAGGTAATTAACCGATAAACAAACAAATCAATTAACTATTAAATAAGCAGGTAAGTAAATCAATAAAGATAATATGCTTCCTTCTTTGCGAATGTTACGTGACTGGCACGTCAATACAGGGTGTCCATATAGTCCCAGTACCATTACAATTATTTATTCCTCAGAATGGTACTGGGACTTTATGGACACACTGTATATCGAAAGAAGTCGAAATAGACTTGGAAACTATATGAACAGTTTTATCAATTAATCGATAAATTGACAGATAAACGAACAAATAGATGATAGGTATATTAAGTCATTTAATGATAGACAAAGTGATCGAGTAAGCGATCGCTAAACCGCTAAAACAAACGAATAAAGATCCCTCCTCGTCCCTGCGATTGTCAAGTCGTCTGTATCATGTGTCACCAGAATTTCGCTCGGGGCTGAATCAATCGGAAGATATATAGACGGCGCACCAGCAGTAAATTGAGTCGCAACACACCCATCCCCCTCCCCTCCCGGCCCCCTTACCCATTAAAAAAGAATTCCTTCTTTTTCCTTCTTCACGCAAGGTGAACCTGATTTGTTTACATTCAGAGTGCAAATAACTCTGCCTTAATAGTACCTTATCACGCTGGCTACGGATGGTGTACGTATGTACTAGTATGTGTACGTTTTGGAGTTTAGTTTGGTTTGCCGCTTGCTCTGGGAGTTAGCCTTTGTTATTGTTGTTATTGTAAAGCTACAAACTACTTCGTTGTTGTTTTGGGGAGGAGGGGAGGCAAGAGAAGTCTATGGAAGAGCCTAAAATGGTCTGAGAAAAAGCGTTTCGCGTTGAGTGAAAGATACAGGAATTTTAGGATAGGATATTTATGATTTATTTATTAGAATGAAAATGTAAGAAAATAGATAATGTGCATGTTAAACAGTACAGACAACTTATTTCTGATAAACAAGAAAAATTAAAGAAAGCTAAACCTCTTGGCATAACGAATAAGAAAATTAGATAAAACTAAACCCTTTGACATGATAAAAAAAGAAAGTTAAATAAAACTAAACCTCTAGATATAATAATCAGGACAAACCAAAGATAACTAAATCTCTAGACATAAATAAACAAGAAAATTAAAAGATATCTAAAAATAAAACCTTCAGCAATTTAAAAAAACTTGTCTGACGATTTAATAAACAAGAAAATCAAATAAAAAAACTAAACCTCTAGACATAGCAAACAAGAAAAACCAAAGAAAGCTAAACCTTAAAAAGAAAACTAAAAAAAAATAAACCTCTAGACATAGCAAACAAGAAAAACCAAAGAAAGCTAAACCTCTTGATATGAAGAAACAGTAAAATTTAAAGAGACAAAAAAAACAAAAAAAAAACCTTCAGCAATGGAAACCAAATAAAAAACCTTGTCTCAAAACCACCATCTCGAAAGCACATAGCTAGAAGAACATTCCCTCCAGCGAAAGTCGAGGGAAATCTTACGAAAGCTGCAACAAATATCATTACGGTGAGGTTTCCTCGCTGGGTGAACTTGCTCGGAATCAGAAGATGGAAAAGTGGAGAGGAAATATTATTATTATTCCTTTTACCGGATCATTTTGTGCTTGCAACATCCAAAGGGAAAGCAGAGAGAGAGAGAGAGAGAGAGAGAGAGTGAATGGAGAAAGCAATTCTCTTATGTTATTAATTTTTTTTCCTTTCTCTTCAGTCATACAGTCAGTCCGTTTATCCATGTTTTAGTTTTACAAATGAAGGGAATTTTATATTTACTAGAAACCGGCCAGGGAAAGAGAAAGAGCGAGAGAGAGATGTGAGAGATAGAGAGGAAAAGAGAAAGCAATTCTCTTATGTTATTAGGTTTTTTCCTTTCTCCCCTGTCATTCCATCACTCCGTTTATTCATGTTTTAAGTGTTGCAAATGAAGGGATTTTTATATTAGAAACATCTAAAGGGAAAGCAGAAAGAGAGCGAAAGTAAATGGAGAAAGCCGTTCTCTTATGTTATTAGTTTTTTCTTTCGTTCTTTCTCCTCAGTCATTCAGTTAGTCAGTTTCTTTATGTTTTAGGTTTGTAAATGAAGTTATATTTATTTATATAATTAGATTTATTCATTTTAATATAATAAATTTAAGCTAATTTTACTTAGTAGACTTCTTTAACCGATATGACATTCAACTAGAAGAGGTAGACACAGAGAGAGGTAGACAGACAGACAGACAGACAGACAGACAGACAGACAGACAGACAGACAGACAGATACTTGAGTGATTAAAAGGGAATTGTCAAAATTTATTTATTTATTTTTTATTTGATATTAAGCCTTAATGTCATAGCGGACATTAAAGGAAGCGTCAGAAATAATATAAATGACGTCCCACGTTGTTTGTTTGCTTGTTTGTTTGTTAGTTTGTTTGTTTGTTTGTTTGTTTTTCTAATAATGATTTAAAATAATTAGCAACATGTTACATTAATAATAATAATAATAATAAATAATAATAATAATCAAGAAGTTATGAATTTCATATTTAATGACTATAATATTTAACAGCAAATCACTGAATTAAATAAATAAATAATAATAATAATAACTAATAATAACTTCTATACGCTAAGATAGCTAAGTTGTTTTCCTTCAATAATATAATAATAATATCATAATAATAATAATAATAATAATAATAATAATAATAATAATAATAATAATAATGATTTTTATTTTTACTTCATTCATCTATAATACGTTTTTATACGTACATACTTCAGAATTTTTTTTATCACAATTGTCCTTTTCATGCGTTCAAAAGCCAAGACAAGAAATTCATAAGTAAAAATTTATGAAGAAGCAGTGAATATGACAAAAAAAATAAAAATAAATTTAACAAGGAAAGTTTCAGCATAAAACCAAAGACAAGAACTTTGTATAAAAAAGTAAACATGACAAAAAAAAGGAGATAAATTTATCGCCGAAAGTGTCAACCCAAATGTGAATTACATCGGGTAATTTGATACGAAGAATTCAGAGAGCCATTTCCCCTTTTTGAATAAAGTATTTTTTTTTATGGGTAATTGCAAAGAAAAATGTAGGTACATAACCAAGCAGCCCCCCGCCCCAACCCTTCCCCCCATTGGGCAACCCCGCTCAATAAACAGCGCAATCACAGACCTATAAATATTTATGCTCTCGTGTCCACCATCCCCCCAGCATACACATTACTGCTCAGTTGATTTTCGTAACGGAATTACCATAAACCTTAATGGATATACTATACTCGATGAAAGGAGTGGTACTAGGCTGTGTGTGTGTGTGTGTGTGTGTGTGTGTGTGTGTGTGTCGCGGTTTGCCTGTCTACCACCGACGCCAGTGGAATTCCAAGTGAGTTTTTAATTCGACACATCGCTACTCTCTCTCTCTCTCTCTCTCTCTCTCTCTCTCTCTCTCTCTCTCTCTCTCTCTCTCTCGAATTTCATATCAGGTTTTTTAAATAAATAGCTACTGTCTTTTAATAGTTCAGGAATCCGCCACCAGGGAGCAGATAATATTGTTGGTGTGATTGTGTTTTCCTATTTAGCCAATTGGGTTCGATGGTCATAAAAAAAGAGATTTCTTGATGTTTTAATAAACGTTTTAATTCGATCAGGGTTTGTGGGAGTAAATTCAAATCCATGAAATTATCACATAATAATCATAGATTTTGGGTTGTACCTAAACTCGTGAGGGAAACCAAAAGTGACTTAGTTCTGGTTTCAAATTCGACTTTTTGTAGAGATTAGGACCAGTTCCTGGCTAGTCCTAAATATCATATTGGAACGAGAGATTTTAATTTTTTTTATAACGAGTTGAAATGCGTGAAGAACCTTATTTATTGTACTTTAAACTGAAATATTTTAAGAAATATAATTTCATGGATTAATTTCAAAAATGCGAGTAATCACATACTGATGGCTAAAAAGCTATTAAAAGCACGTTGAATAAAAGAAAAAATATATAACTTATTTGAAGTGCCCTACTTTTTTCAGCTCGATACCCGTGAACATTCCTTTTCTTGCTTTCCTGTGCTGGATGATTTTACCTTCCTAACCCAGAGGTCAAGCAATTGGGTAGCCTGATACCCAATCTTAGCCCGGACCTGATTGAAGCCCCAAGGGAAAGGAAGACTGAAATAGACCGGATTTTTTATTCTTAGCAAAAAGAAAAAAAACAATAAAAAAAAAATCTTGCTTTCTTTCCTGACCTCTTCTGGTTTACCTCTTGTGTATAAGAACTTTTTTTTTTTTTTTTTGTCCACCTAGAGGATGCAGAATCTAAACCTAATCCAGTTTGTTAAGGTTTCAAACCTCCAAGTTTCGGACTTAGGCATTGCTTGAAGAAGGTTGACTTATATTTACTTAATACTGCCAAGATATATTTGGCCATATTGCTGTTGCTTCTTAACGGAATTCATTTCTTTATTTTAAGCACAGGAAATTTTTCAAACTGATATACTTTGAACATTGTATATACTTTTACAATCTACAAAGTATATCAGATGTACAAAATCTGTCAAAT
>NC_061089.1:69003235-69013235 GCF_015104395.2 Macrobrachium nipponense
AAAATTATGATACATGAAAAATTGACTGTCGTTAAATCGGACAATTCCACGAAGAATTTGGATGAAAAGGGAAATATGGATTTTAATTTAATGTAGGAAATTCCTATGTTGGCAGGCAAGGTATCACTGATTACTATTGCATTAGTATCAGTTATTATTATTATTATTATTATTTTATTGAATATAATGGCAGAGTTTACAGATTTTATTTTCCACAGAATTCTGTATAAAATAAATTCTGTAAATTCTGCCATTATATTCAATAAAACATGTTTGAAAGAAGGTTTGTTTCCCGCATATTATTATTGTTATTATTAATATTATTATTTTTTTCTTGCTCTATCACAGTCCTTCAATTCGACTGGGTGTTATTTATAGTGTGGGGTTCCGGGTTGCATCCTGCCTCCTTAGGAGTCCATCACTTTTCTTACTATGTGCGCCGTTTCTAAGATCAAACTCTTCTGCATTAGTCCTGGAGCTACTTCAGCCTCTAGTTTTTCTAGATTCCTTTTCAGGGATCTCGGGATCGTGTCTAGTGTTCCTATGATTATGGGTACGATTTCCACTGGCATATCCCATGTCCTTATTCCTATTTTCAGGTCTTGATACTTATCCTTTTTTCCCCTCTCTTTCTCTTCAACTCTGGTGTCCCATGGTATTGCGACATCAATGAGTGATACTTTCTTCTTGATTTTGTCAAGCAACGTCACGTCTGGTCTATTTGCACGTATCACCCTATCTGTTCTGATACCATAGTCCCAGAGGATCTTTGCCTGATCGTTTTCTATCACGCCTTCAGGTTGGTGCTCGTTCCACTTATTACTGCAAGGTAGCTGATGTTTCTTGCACAAGCTCCAGTGGAGGGCTTTTGCCACTGAATCATGCCTCTTTTTGTACTGGTTCTGTGCAAGTGCCGGATATTCGCTTGCAATGTGGTTTATGGTTTCATTTTTCGTATTGCACTTCCTACATATGGGAGAGATGTTATTTCCGTCTATCGTTCTTTGAACATATCTGGTTCTTAGGATGCCTGATCTTGTGCCGCAGTTATCATTCCTTCAGTTTCCTTCTTGAGCTCTCCCCTCTGTAGCCATTGCCATGTGTCACCGCTGGCTAGTTCTTTAGTCTGCCTCATGTATTGTCCGTGCATTGGTTTGTTGTGCCAGTCCTCTGTTCTGTTTGTCATTGTCCTGTCTCTGTATATTTCTGGGTCTTCGTCTACTTTTATCAGTCCTTCTTACCATGCACTCTTGAGCCACTCGTCTTCACTGGTTTCCAGATATTGCCCCAGTGCGCTATTCTCGATGTTGACGCAGTCCTCTATACTTAGTAGTCCTCTCCTTCCTTCCTTTCGTGTTATGTATAGTCTGTCCGTATTTCATCTTGGGTGTAGTGCTTTGTGCATTGTCATATATTTCCTCGTTTTCTGGTCTATGCTGCGGAGTTCTGCCTTCGTCCATTCCACTATTCCTGCGCTGTATCTGATTACTGGCACTGCCCATGTGTTTATGGCTTTTATCACTTTCCGGCGTTGAGTTTGACTTGAGTATCGCCATTGAGTTCTCTGCATATATTCTTTCCTGATCGGTGTCCTCATCTCTTGTGGTGTATCCCCTCCTTCATTTATCCCGGGTATTTGTATCCCCCCACCCCGTCTCATCTATGTGTTTGATGTTGCTCCCATCTGGTAGCTTTATCCCTTCATTTATTGTTACTTTGCCCTTTTGTATGTTGCCTAAGCCACATTTTGTTATTCCAAACTCCATCTTGATGTCCACAGATACAATCCTTACAGTCTGGATTAGGGTACCTATTTCCTTGATGCTCTTACCATACAGCTTGGTGTCGTCCATGAACATCAGAGGGTTAATTCTGTTGCCTCTTTTCTTGAGTTGGTACCCAGCATCCATCTTCTGCAGTACTTTTGTCATGGGAATCATGGCTACTACGAAGAGTAGTGGCGACAGTGAGTCACCCTGGAAGATCTCTCTCCTGATATTATTATTATTATTTTTATTTATTTTTATTTATTTATTTTTTTTTTTGCTTCATCACAGTCCTCCAATTCGACTGGGAGGCCTCTATAGTGTGGGGTTCCTGGTTGCATCCTGCCTCCTTAGGAGTCCATCACTCTTCTTACTATGTGCGCCGTTTCTAGGATCAAACTCTTCTGCATGAGTCCTGGAACTACTTCAGCCTCTAGTTTTTCCAGATTCTTTTTCAGGGAACTTGGGATCGTGCCTAGTGTTCCTATGATTATGGGTACAATTTCCACTGGCATATCCCATATCCTTCTTATTTCTATTTTCAGGTCTTGATACTTATCCATTTTTTTCCTTTCATTCTCTTCATCTCTGGTGTCCCATGGTATTGTGACATCAATGAGTGATACTTTCTTCTTGATTTTGTCAATCAACGTCACGTTTGGTCTATTTGCACGTATCACCCTATCTGTTCTGATACCATAGTCCCAGAGGATCTTTGCCTGCTCGTTTTCTATCACTCCTACAGGTTGGTGCTCCTCCCACTTATTACTGCAAGGTAGCTGGTGTTTTCTTGCACAGGCCCTTCCCAGTGAGGGCTTTTGCCACTGAATCATGCCTCTTTTTGTACTGGTTCTGTGCAAGTGCCGGGCATTCACTTGCTATGTGGTTTATGGTTTCATTTTTCGTATTGCACTTCCTACATATGGGAGAGATATTATTTCCGTCTATTGTTTTTGAACATATCTGGTTTTTAGGGCCTGATCTTGTGCCGCTGTTATCATTCCTTCAGTTTCCTTCTTTAGCTCTCCCCTCTGTAGCCATTGCCATGTGTCATCGCTAGCTAGTTCTTTAGTCTGTCTCATGTATTGTCCGTGCATTGGTTTGTTGTGCCAGTCCTCTGTTCTGTTTGTGATTCTCCTGTCTCTGTATATTTCTGGGTCTTCGTCTACTTTTATTAGTCCTTCTTCCCATGCACTCTTTAGCCACTCGTCTTCACTGGTTTTCAGATATTGCCCCAGTGCGCTATTCTCGATGTTGACGCAGTTATCTATACTTAGTAGTACTTTCCCTCCTTCCTTTCGTGTTATGTATAGTCTGTCCGTATTTGCTTTTGGGTGCAGTGCTTTGTGTATTGTCATGTTTCCTCGTTTTCTGGTCTATGCTGCGGAGTTCTGCCTTCGTCCATTCCACTATTCCTGCGCTGTATCTGATTACTGGCACTGCCCATGTGTTTATGGCTTTTATCATATTTCCGGCGTTGAGTTTTGACTTGAGTATCGCCTTGAGTCTCTGCATATATTCTTTCCTGATCGTGTCCTTCATCTCTTGGTGTTTTATATCCCCTCCTTCCATTATTCCCGGGTATTTGTATCCCGTCTCATCTATGTGTTTGATGCTTGCCCTCCATCTGGTAGCTTTATCCCTTGCAGTCCTTGTTACTTTGCCCTTTTGTATGTTGACTAAGGCGCATTTTTCTATTCCAAACTCCATCTTAATGTCCCCAGATACAATCCTTACAGTCTGGATTAGAGTATCTATTTCCTTGATGCTCCTACCATACAGCTTTATGCCGTCCACGAATGTCAGATGGTTAATTCTGTTGCCTCTTTTCTTGAGTTGGTGCCCAGCATCCATCTTCTGCAGTACTTTTGTCATGGGAATCATGGCTACTACGAAGAGCAGTGGGGACTGAGTCGCCATGGAAGATCCCTCTCCTGATATTATTATTATTTTTTTTTTTTTTTTTTTTTTAGTTTTTTTTTTTTTTTTTTTTTTGCTTTATCACAGTCCTCCAATTCGACTGGTGGTATTCATAGTGTGGGGTTCCGGTTGCATCCTGCCTCCTTAGAGTCCATCACTTTTCTTACTATGTGCGCCGTTTCTAGGATCACACTCTTCTGCATGAGTCCTGGAGCTACTTCAGCCTCTAGTTTTTCTAGATTCCTTTTCAGGGTATCTGGGATCGTGCCTAGTGCTCCTATGATTATGGGTACGATTTCCACTGGCATATCCCATATCCTTCTTATTTCTATTTTCAGATCTTGATACTTATCCATTTTTTCTCTCTCTTGTGTTTGATGTTGCTCCCATCTGGTAGCTTTATCCCTTCAGTTCTCGTTACTATGCCTTTTTGTATGTTGACTAAGGCGCATTTTTCTATTCCAAACTCCATGCTGATGTCCCCAGATACAATCCTTACAGTCTGGATTAGGGTATCTATTTCCTTGATGCTCTTACCATACAGCTTGATGTCGTCCATGAACATCAGATGGTTGATTCTGTTGCCTCTTTCCTTGAGTTGGTACCCGGCATCCATCTTCTGTAGTACTTTTGTCATGGGAATCATGGCTATTACGAAGAGTAGTGGGGACAGTGAGTCGCCCTGGAAGATCCCTCTCCTGATATTAACCTCTGCTAGTCTTATTCCAGAGCTTGTAAGTATTGTATTCCAGTTGCGCATTGTATTTTTGAGGAAGTTGATGGTATTTTCCTCTGCCCCATATATTTTCAGGCATTATTAGCTATGTGTGTGGTATCATGTCGAAGGCTTTCTTATAGTCTATCCATGCCATGCTTAGGTTGGTTTTCCTTCTCCTACTGTTCTTCATTACCATTTTCTCTATCAGGAGCTGGTCTTTTGTGCCCCTACACTTCCTTCTGCAGCCTTTCTGTTGGTGGGGGATGGTGTTTGCCTCCTCTAGGTAATTGTATAGCCTTTCACTGATGATACCTGTTAGTAACTTCCACATTATTGGTAGGCAGGTGATAGGCCTGTAGTTACTGGCTATATTTCCCTTACTCTTGTCTTTTTGTACTAAGGATGTTCTTCCTGTGGTCATCCATTTTGGGGCATGGTGATTTGAGATACAATGCTGGAATTGTTCTGCTATTCGTGGGTGTAGGGTCATGAAGTTTTTGAGCCAGTATCCATGGACTTCATCGGGACCTGGGGCTTTCCAGTTTGGCATTTTCTTTAGTTGGTGTCTGACTGTGTCTGTGGTGATCTCTGTGAATCTTTGTTTTATTCTCCTTGTTTCTTCTTCCTTGACTTCCTGGAGCCATGGTGCATGTTTGTTGTTAAGTTAAGTATATTTTAGTTTTACCAGACCACTGAGCTGATTAACAGCTCTCCTAGGGCTGGCCCGAAGGATTAGATATTTTTACGTGGCTAGGAACCAATTGGTCACCTAGCAACGGGACCTACAGCTTATTGTGGGATCCGAACCACACTAAATCGAGAAATGAATTTTTATCACCAGAAATAAATCCTCTGATTCCGCGTTCGCCGAGCCGGGAATCGAACTTCGGACCACCAATTTGGCAGCTAAGCGCGAAAACCACTCGTCCAGCGAGGAACTTGCATGTTTGTTGTGTGATACCGGATTGCTCCATATGTTTTCCCAGAGTCTCTTACTTGGTTCGGCTTCAGGAATTTCTGGGTGGTTGTCTTCCCCTCTTAGTTTGACCTGTTATAGGTCTTTTCTGGTTGGTTCCGAATAGTTTGTTTCTGATGGTATCCCTTATTCCTGTTCATGTACCGTTGGATCATTATGTGCTTTGGCCTTAAGCCTCTGTTTTACATCTTCTATTGTGTTGTTTTAGTCCCCTCTCTTGTACTTTGTATTTCTCGTTGAGTTCCTCCCTTGTTTCTTGCTTCTTAGTTTTTTCCTTTTTCTGCCATCTCTTTCAGTTTACTCAAGTCAGATCTCATCACCATGATTTGCTTTTCCAGGCGCCTTTTCCAAGGAGGTTGCTGTTTTGGTTTCTGTTGGGTTGGTTGTGCTGGTAGTGTTGGTGTTCGAATCCCCATCAGTTCTGCTACTAATCTTGCTCCTGCGTATGCGAAGTTATTTGTTTCTGTGATACTGGTGGTGTGTATTATGCCCATTATTTCATTGACCTCACTTGTTTTCTCCCTCAATTTCTTGGTGTTGTAGGCTTTCATGGAGGGGATCTTTGTTCTCTCTGTATCTGGCTCCATCCATTGTCTAATCTTTTCTACCCATTCCGTCCTCTCTGTTACTTCGTCGGTGTTTCTTCGTGTGTCGTTGTTTGATACCTCATCATCCCTGTCTTCTTCTGTGGCATCGTCTCTCAGTTCGTCTTCGTGTAATTCGTTGTCGTGTGACATTTCCCTTTCCAGTTCTTCTCTTTGTTAGTTAGGGAAGAGCCAGTTCTTTTTCTTCATGTTCCTTACTTGGTCTGCCAGCCTCTGCTCTGTTTGGGGGGTGTTATTCCTCTCATTCCAGATGTTGCCCAACCTTCTTCTATATCCTCTCTCCGTCGGGTTGCTTCTGATGTAGCATCTCCATATTTCCTTATTTTCTTCTCTTGTCCATTTCTTCCTTTTTGCTTCTGTAGCTCCAATCTCAGGCTGTTGATTACTGTTGATGTGGTGGTCAGTTGCTGGATGACGACCTCCAAGTACCTGACCGTCTTCCCCTTCAATTGGGTTGAATACCTGGTTGCCGGACGAAGCTCCTCTGTTGCCAGAGGTTCCATTTACGTCGTTGTCGTTTATTCCTTCATTTCTTTCCATCATTGCTGAGTTTTGCTATTTAACCCATAGCTGGACCCTACCCCATCAGGGATAGGTACTCATTTACAGCTGAGTAGACTGAGGAAATTATGGTAAAGATCCTTTCCCAAGGAATCAACGCCGAAGATAGCGGTCACCCATCCAACGACTGACCAGCCCCAATGTTGCTTAACTTAACTTAATCAGTCCATTGACGACCTAACCCACTATTATTATTATTATTATTTGTTAATATCATTTTACGATGAATCCAGTATTTGTGCAAAATTAAAGTAAGCGGGTTTATTCACCAAGTAGGAGAATTTTTCTTTTTTAATTTTTTAGAGTAATATTGCAGTGAGCAGACTTTGCATCAACTAGCCAATGTTTTTTTTCCAGGGGGAAGGTACAACTTTGTTTGGCCTACCTCACTTTGGAAATATAAAAATAATATTTCTGAAAAAAAAAAGTAAAACATTCTAAAACCGCCTAAAAATTATGTAGTCATAGGAAATAAAATAAAAAATAGTGCAGGATTATAATACAAGCGGAATGATATTTTTTTTTATGTAGTCTAACAGATTTTAAGTTCATTTAAACGTACATTAGAATACAGAATGAATTACAGTCGTGAACTTACAGGGTTCTTCCAGGTTCCATCGTCTCTGGAAGGACTCTCAACATCCCTTGATATTCCTCCTTCGTCCAGAGATCTCCTCTCTCTCTCTCTCTCTCTCTCTCTCTCTCTCCAAGTCCTGGATCTTACTCACAGGCTTCTACGTTAATTGGGTGTGAAACATTTATAATTAAAATTCTTCTTTTTTTAATGCTCCAGCATCATCTCATCTCATCTCTCTCTCTCTCGTGTTTCTTTATTGTCAGCGTCACCTCATTAGATTCTCTCTTTCTCTCGCTGGTTATACCTAAATCTTTGTTTATACGGAGCATCTCTTCTCTTTCTCTCTCTCTCTCTCTCTCTCTCTCTCTCTCTCTCTCTTGTTGTACCTGAATGTTTCTCCATTTACACGAAGCATCTCTCTCTCTCTCTCTCGTTGTACCTGAATGTTTCTCCATTTACGCGAAGCATCTCTCTCTCTCTCTCTCTCTCTCTCTCTCTCTCTCTCTCTCTCTCTCTCTCTCTCTCTCTCTCGTGTTTCTTGGGCGTCCCTAATTAAATCACCTAATGCAATCTGCATAATGGCTCGCCAAATTAAGCCTAATTAAGAAGTAAATTAACTAGCGATTTGGCATGCTAGACCCGCCAAAGTTAAGTCCGAATGACTAACTGTTGAGTGGAATCTCTATAAGAATGTTGAAAAGAAAGAAATTTGGAAAATAAAAAAAAATTACTAGATAAAAAAAATTTCAAGTGAAAAAAATAGAAGGAAAAAATTTAAAATAATATAATTAAAAGAAAAAAATTCTTAAATAAAAATCTAAAAGAAAAAAGCGAACGAAAAACTTTTTTTAAATAAAATTTTAAAGAAAAAAATTCGAAGATAAAAAAATTTAGAAGAAAAAAATTTTAAATAAAGAAATTAAAAGAACAAAATGTGGAAATAGAAAATTAAAAGAAAAAATTGAAAATTAAAAAAACGAAAAAATGTTGAAAAGAAAACAATTTAAAACTGACAACGAAAAAAAATATTTTTTCCAACATTTTTATGGAAATGAACATAAAATCATTCCATTACCGTGAAATGATCAATCGCTAAAATATTTTCCTTTTAAAAATCGCTTCTCGTAACAATAATGACTGCGTGATATTTCAAGCCATATAATACTTCATATATGTTTTTTTAAACGTTTTTTTTTTTCCTTTACATCTTTATGGAAGTGAATATCTGAGTAAAATGATCAATCGCTAAAATATCTTCCCTTTAGAATAAGTTTCACTTTGCAATAATAACTGTAGAATGATTTCATAACCGAGTGAAATGATTAATCGCTAAAATATCTTCCCTTTTAAAATTCATTTCACTTTACAATAATAACTGCATAGACTGCATATTCCAAGTCTCCTGTGATATTATGATTTGTTTTCTTTTGTTAAAACATATTTTTCTTTACATCTTTCTAGAAATGAATATAGAATGATATATGAGTGAAATGATTAATCGCTAAAATATCTTCCCATAAAAATTCTTCTTACTTGACAATAATAACTGCATAAACTGCATATTCCAGGTCTCCTGTGATGGAGTGAGCAATTAGGTTTCAAGAAGCACCCGTCTTTCACAGCTTTTCATGATTAAATCGAACCAAATCACGGACGATCGGGTTTGGGCAGGTAATTGGCGAAAAATCATCGTCGACAACACACTGTCGGCTCTGCTCTCAGAGACTGGGATAATTATTGCCTGTTTTGATTCGGCCGCTGCTTGGGTGGGAATAGAGATATTCCGTGGAGCATTTAAACTAGAAATTTGCTCTTTTTCTTGAATTCGTAATATAATAAATATGATTTAATGTAATATATATATGTATATATATGTGTGTGTATGTGTGTAAGTGAGTGTTTGTGTGCGCGCATGTTACGTATTTATGTGCGTGTGTAGATATACCCCCAGTTTATATGTCAAAACCAGTGAACCAGTACTTCGAATGTCACCCCCCACCCCCTCTTCGTAGCCCCCATCCAAACTCTACCTAACCCCCCCCCCCCACCAACCTCGCCCCCCCACCGTCCCCTCTTAAATCGAATTTATATCTATTCTCATCTCTTCCCAGACAGAATTTATATTTAGTTAAAGGTATCAATAAGAAACGCATATTTGCAAATAAATAAATAAATAGATAGATAAAAACGGTGTTATATGCAACACATGAAGGAGTCCCACGCTTGTCATCGTACATTCTCTCTCTCTCTCTCTCTCTCTCTCTCTCTGCCACGGCAGATACTAAACGTCCCTTATTTCAATATACCTGCCACGACCCACCGCTCTATCCGTTGCAATTAATCACCTTTCTCCCCCAGGTGTCGACCGCCCAAGGTGTAGTATACCACATCAGGCCAGGACAGGTTAATTACACCACGACACCTCAGGGTTGAAACAGGGCTGACGTCTACCATATTGTAGTACTGGCAAACGAAGCCCCGCCCCCTTTGAAGGTAGACTCCGGTGACCTTGGGTCAGTGCATGTCGACGGGATCGGACACTGCAGCTAAGGAGGTAAAGTCTCAGGTACGTAGGTTAACTATACTCTGTTTTTTTTTCATCTGTCCATCCGCCTGTGGTGTTTTTGTATGGTAACACTGCGTCCCGGGCTTTAGATAGTTACGCTATTTGTAAGTTTTAGGTAAATTAAAGGATATCTGGGTGTACATTTGCAACTGAAAAGTGTTTTAATAATTTACTGTATGCGAATTACACCGTTAATATTCGAAATAGGATATTATTATTGTTGTTGAATGTAAGCTGAATGTAACTATCTAAAGCCCTGGACGCAGTGTTACCATACAAAAACACCACATGCCGATGGACAGATGGAAAAA